>NW_006800131.1:327627-395300 GCF_000485575.1 Poecilia formosa
GCTATAAATTCAAAATCCTAAGTTTAGCTTAAGAGATGCAAGTAATATTGACATGCTAGTGACTCAATATGCTAATGATAGCCATCCTGCTAATATTTACCCTTATACCTAAAATAAGCATTTTACATAATTTAATATTTATTAGCAATATTTATCATACTGAATGGATTAAGTCAATGTGACATCACACTTACTGGTGTGATGTCACCAGCAAGTGTGATGTCACATTGACTTAATCCATTCAGTATGATAAACATAGCTAATACATATGAAATCATGTAAAATGCCTTGTATTTTAGATACAAGGCTAATGTTAGCATGAGAGTTGCCACCCGTCCCCTAAAATATGGAATCATATTTGGCTGTTAAATGTTGCGTGAACCGATACGATTGGTTCCGTTGTTACGTCAATACACGCGTATATTGCCGCGTGGGCGGGGCGGAGCGGCAAGAAGACGCAGGGGGAACCGTATCTGATGGGGAAACGCGGATTGACGTAACAATGTCTATGGACGCTGCTGTCACGGTTGCCTAGAGACGGACACTGCGCAGCCGCAAACAGCTGCTATCAACCCGCGTCTTTTAAAAATGTCCACCTGATACTCTTCCAAGTCCTTTGAAGCAAAAACTCTTGCAAAAGTTTTTGCATCTAAGACGTGCGTAGAAGACACACATCCCACGGGAAAACATTTCAGTGAGGATGAATACAGGAATAAAAAAAAAAGTGCTGGATCAGGAAACACTGCGGACCCGTCAGAACCTAAAGAACCAGACATTCGCGTCTCGTTAGGCCAAAATGGTACGATCAATCATTTTACGATTGATTAAGTTTCCTATTGTGCTTTTATTGTTATGGTTTGATTATTTGCGTAGGTTGTTGAGTTTGGATGATACGGTTTTTCATAGTATAAACCAAAGTAATATAAATGGCAATTTAAATAACAAAACATACAAACAGATTAACTTTAAATCCGTAAATATTGTGAAGAGAAACCGTTTATTTAAAAGTTTCCTAGGGCTTTCTGTTTAGGGAAAAAAATAGCATATTTTATAAAGACGGTGTTATGTGGTCAGTATTATTTCAGTTATTTTATTAATGTGGGTTGCCAGTTTGGATGACCTGACTTCCTATCAAGATATAAGAATGAAGGTAAAATATGCTAACCAATGCCTCAGACACCGACCTGCAGCCCCTGAACAGGGGCTTCACGCAAGAGGCTCTTTGGCTCACTTATATATTAAATAATAAAATATTGCTTTGTTTTTTATTTCATTTGTTGTTATTTTCGTCTATCCTGGTCCCCGTGGTAAATTTGGTCTAGAACTAGCCTTTGAACCTAACTCCCTATTTGTATAAATATTTTATTAGTTTTTAAAATGCAAGATTTTGCACAGAACTTACTTTTGGTTGTCTGGCATGAATTTAAAAATATCAAACCATGCGTTATGATCCGTTATTCAGTATTTGAGTAGCCCTTTTAACAAATACTTTTTACACTTGCTTATTTAAAGCTTAATCTACTTCTGCTTAACATGTTGAAGTTATGTTATTCTAATTGGAGTACAATTTTTGGGTACTATCTAACCTTTGTAATGATTGCACTCTTGATTTTTTGTTTTTACAAAACAACAGCCATAAAGTAAAATGTACCACTTCTGTGGACCGTGGTGGGCGTCCCTTGTTTTAATTTCTGACTGATATTAAAATATTTAATTTATTGTTAATTATTATTAAGGCATTTAAATAACACCTCCATTCTACCTATTTAAGTGATTTTAGTAATCCAGTTAATTTGTAGCTAGTGATAGCTAGTGATTTTTTTTACTTGAACTACTTTGTCAAAATTCACAATTTGGACATTTTTATACTTCCTTTTGAGTTTCTATAGCTTCTCAAAAAAGCCAAAGTGCTTAAGAAACAAAAATAAAAAACACAATCATCGGTTTTTTGGCAACAAATTAATCTTTTGTGTCTGGCAAAGAAGGTGTTTCAAAAACCTCCTGAATGTCAAATTCAACAGGCAAGGCACCGTTACCTAGCAACCCCAGTCCAGCCCCGTCACCTAGCAACCGAAGCAGAGTTCCAACACTGTTAGTTAACTGGTTTAGCCTTGTATCTGCTATTCAGTGGCTGCTAGAAAAGAGGAGTTTTGTTGTTGACTTACCATCCAGAAACCACTTGTTGCATTCTTTTTGGTTGTGCTACTTCTGCTTTTCACTATTTCATAATTATGAATCTGTTTGTAGCCATTTTAATGAGTGTAAACGTTGACTTCGGGGAACAGCTCACTCTGAAAGGAGCTAAAAAATAGACTAAAACCTGAATTATCTAGAAATTATTTTGTGTAAAAAAAAATGCAATAATGTTAATAGACATATTCTAACCTGTTAAGGGATTAGAAAAAACGTTAAGGAGAAAATACTTTCCCAAAACAATGTACTTTCCTGGAAAGAAGCTAATTTTGATCCATAGATGAAAATTAAGTAATTTAATCCGGGGTTAGATCAAGGAGGCACCATTTGGCTCCAGAGATGTGCATGAACAGATAAATGGTTTCGTCCTGTACAAACATCAGCCGTTCATCATTTGCTCATTTATTATTTTTCACATCCTGTAAAATCAGCTCTGTGTCTGAACCAGTTAAGGCTTTGTAAAGACATATGGCTGTAAATAAAACTGCGGCAGAGGACTTCTGCTGTTTTCTGACTCGGCTTTGGAAAGCTTAAAGATTTAGTTTCAAAGATCCTTAAAAACGCGACTCTGTAAAAGATTCACCGTCGATAAAAAAATACTTCTGCTGATCTGCATCCATCTTATCGTGTTTCTGCCAAAAGTCAGAAAAGATCAGAAGCTCTGGACTGAAAAAAAAATCAAAACCACATTTGAGATTGTTTTTGTACACAACAGTAAAGACAGTGAAAGGTTGCCGTGACGATGACTGTTGCTGCCGTTGTGCTTTTGAGCAACCCCCACTTTGCATTCCAATCAAAACTCCCAAGTAACAGACGAATGAGACCCTGAAACCATCATTTGTGTTTATGAAGAATTCACCTGACATGAAGGAACAACAGATGCTTTTACTGCAGCAAGACAAACAGGAAGTAGCTGCTAAAAACAGCAGGAAGTCACGAGTCCACGCCCCTCCAGGGAAAAACTACAGGGGTCCCTCTCGTCATGTTTAAAAATCGGTCCATTTGGATCAAGAGTTTGTGGTTTCTCCTCCCAGCGCGATCAAAACCCAGCAGCTTGCGCCTCGTCTCCCTGGCAACGGCATCAATCTCAACAGGAGGAAGTTGGCCCACGACCCAGATTTGAAGTCCCAAACCTGGGGCCTTCTTCTCCCTCCGTGGGGGATGGGGAGGGGAGCGCTGAGCGACTGGTCGGATGGCGGTGTTTGTTGGCATCTGATTGGTCAGAGGGTTCAATCAGTCGCTGTCGGAGCCAACCGCTGACGAGCCTTTCCGCTTCCTCTTCGGCGCTTTGGGCTTTGAGTCTTCCTCCTCCTGCAGCAAACAGACAAACAGAAACAAGGTCATGATGCGTTTCCCCTGGAGCTTAGCCTTAGCTTAGCTTAAAAACACAGACAAACATAATTCGTTTTTATATAAAACACAATAAAGCTGGGACAAGTTCAGGATGTCTAAATAATTTCTTAAAGGGGCAGTGTTGTATGTTTTCCATGTTTTTCATAATGTGATTTATAGCATAGTCAAGTAACTGTTAAATTCAGTTGTTACAAAAATCCTATAGATGCCAAATATGACTTAAAAAAGAAACTTGACTTTGTAATTTAATGCCTTGAAATTGGGCCTCTGTCTCTTTAAAAACTCATGCTGCTTCTGAAACTGCACTTTCAGGAAGTCATCACAACAAGGCTCCTTCATTAACCCTTTATCAATGTTTTTACCAGCGTCACACTGGGAAATAGCTCGCATAGTTCCACTAGGTGTTTGCTAATTACTGCTGGCTAGTCTGAAGGAGCCGAGAGGGGAGGGCTGTTCTGTGAGATGAAGCTTGGAAACTGCAGCTACGAGGAGGGGCTGCATCTCGAAGGCGGAGATAGGTCTAACCAGGCGTTTTGTACAGCTGAATGGTTGCCATGGAGATTAAAGGATTTCTCAAACATGCATGAAAGAATCAAGGCAACAATCTAGGTAATGTTGTTCATGAGGGAATTACATTATAAAACAATTTAAAGTTCAAAAAGTTGATGTTACGTGATACTGCACCTTTAAAACCACAGAAATTTCAACAAATATAAATTTGTTTTTCTGTAAAACACAATAAAGCTGGGACGAGTTCACCACGTTGACATGGGGTCTTAAAAATCCTTTCTAGAATTTCAAATACATCTCAATACATTAGAATGTCATCGAAAATATTTAATTTTATAGAGTCATTACTTGGTAAGCTACTATATTTAAAGCTTTATTTCTGTTAATGTTGATAATTATGGAATCCAGACAATGAAAATATTACATCAAACCATTAAAAAATGATTTTACACAACCGCTGATGGAAGACTAATGACCTGATGGAAGCGACGGAAGATCATAAAATCACAAAAAAGGTTCGGAGTGCTGAATACGAGCATTTATCTTATAAAGTTTGGTGGAAGAAAAAACTATTGTAGAAAAACGTCAAAGAGGATTGTTAAATGGGGGTATTATGTTATATCCAACAACACAGAATCATTTTATAGCACAATCTATTAACTATGTTACCAATAGTTGTTATTCAAATGCTGTATGTATCAAATGTGACAATTTGACACCTTGAAATTGGGTCTTTGTTTCCTTAAGATAATTAAGGTATTTACAGGTTAAGGTTTTCAGGATGCACGTCTCACAACAATTACGTGAAAGTTGGATCGGACTGAAGTGTGAACATGATGTGTTCCTGGGTAAATTATTTCCTCTCGCATCTTTGAGAAAATACATTTATTTAAGGCGAAAAAAAATATTGCTCATTTTACGCAGTTTAAGAAGCAAACATGACGGTCTGTTTTAATCTTCGCTTCACTAAAGCGATCAGAAACAGAAAGGAAGTTATTTTTACGTACTGAGGCACTACTGGAGGCGCTCTCCTCCTCGTTGTTGGTGGGCGGAGCTACGCCCTTCCTGGAGCGAGGCGACGAGGCCGGCGCTTTCCTCCTGGACTTCAGAGGCTTCGCCTGGGAATCCTCGTACTCCTCTGCAAGGGCGAACAGGTCGCTGAACCTGCAGAGGCAGAGCGTCGGTCAAAAGAAACCGTGACATTGTGATGAATGCGTGTTTATAGCATGCTGACCTCATCTTGTGAGCTTCGTCGCAGCTGGCCTGAACGTGCTGCAGAGCCTGAAGGATGGGAGTCTGAGTGAAGACTGAAAGAAAGAGGAGAGCCGTCATCGACCTGAGCAGGATCAGCTGCTGTCTGCGTCCGTGTGTGTGTGTGTGTGTGTGAGTGTGTGAGCTCACAGTTGTTCTTCATGTTGCTGAGACTCAGCCTCAGATTGTCCAGGTGCTCCAGGATCTGTTCCAGGGTCAGCTGAGCCAGTTTGCTGCTCGAACTACGAAGACTGAAGGTAAACAAGAGGAAACTGATTCACTGCTAAGCAGAACAAAAATGCAAAACTTAATTTTTCACTTTTTGGACCTAAAGAGGAACGATCTAGAGTAGCCAGGTGAACTTTAGAGTATGAGTTAATGAGTAGATGTGGCCTTAGTTACTATGACAACAGAAGTAAACCAGAAAGCTTAAAAAAGACGGTCACTTTTTATTGCATATAACATTTTTATAAGTGGATTCTGATTTAAATGTGATAGTTTTGTCCAAATGTATTTAATTTATTCTTGAATTGTGGTGAGGGGCCACAAAAAAATTAGTTCAGGGACGAGAAATGGCCCCTGCACACCAGTTTGAGCCCCCTTGGATGTGTAGTCGTCCCCACCTCTGCCTCTTGCGTGGCTGGTTGTTGTTCTTGATGAGCTGAGCCTTGATGTGTTCCCCCAGCGTGTCATCGTATTTGGACGCCCAGTGGCGCAGGATGCTGGTGGTGAACTGGTCCTCCGGGTGGCAGGGCCGACTCAGAACCATCTTCACCATTTCCTCACTTGGCCTGAGGGCAGGATAAAGACGGAGACGTTAGCACAGGCGACGGGGTCACAACGTGAAAACACGTTTCATCTGGTCGTACTTTTCCCTGCGGAGCTGCAGCAACAGACAGGACAAGGCCTCCGGATGCTCTGGGAACAAGAACACAGAAAGTTTTAAAAACACAACCAATAACTGTTGGCAATACGTCAACCAATCAATACATCAATCAATATGTCAATCAATACATCAATTAATCCATCCATCCATCAACCAATCAATACATCAATCAATATGTCAATCAATACAGCAATTAATCCATCCATCCATCCATCCATCCATCCATCCATCCATCCATCAACCAATCAATACATCAATCAATACATCAATTTATCCATCCATCCATCCATCAACCAATCAATACATCAATCAATCAATATGTCAACCAACCAATCAATTAGTTTTCCATCCATCCATTGAACCAACAACCAACCAAGCAGCCAACCAACCAATGAACCATCCATCCATCCATCCATCCATTGAACCAACCAACCAACCAACCAACCAACCATCCATTGAACCAACCAATCAATCAACCAACAATCCATTGAACCAACCAACCAACCAACCAACCAACCAACCATCCATTGAACCAACCAACCAATCAACCAACAATCCATTGAACCAACCAACCAATCAACCAACAATCCATTGAACCAACCAACCAACCAACCACCCAACCAATCATCCAGTCATAAATTGCATTAATAATCCGTTATTATTATTTTAATCTTGGACATTCTGTTGCCCAGTGAAAGTTGCCACCTTTGTATTTGAGGTGCTGTAGGATGGGGATGATGGTTTCCAGTGGGATGCTGTGGGCCAGGAAGAGCTGCCAGGTGCTGTACTGTTCAAACGTTTCCCACTCCAGAGACTGAACTGAGGAGGAGAAACAAACAGTACACGTTGGAGTCCACAAACCCACGGGAAGCAGAACCACGCTCTGGATCTCGGTTCCTTACTGAGAATGTTCAGAACCGAGTCTTTCCGGAACATGACCAGGTTCCCCATCATCACGTGACACATCAGCTCCTGTAGCTGAACACAGACACATCCAGGTGAGCGTCATAAAAAAAAACTTTAATTAACACACCAACACTTCTAATGTGGCCCTTAGATGAACACATAAATAAAGACTTCAGGAAATCAATTATGTGCTTTAATATTATTCTATCAATCAAAACAACTTTTAATCTGTTTACTGCCAAATTACATCAATCCATCCCTCCACTTCCTCATGAAAGTCAGGATTAAGTGATGCTAACTCCGACCTGCAGGTGGCAGTGTTTCTTACTCATTTTCTACTGACTTCACTGATATGTCGAGTAACTAAAAGTTGGAGTAACTGTCATCCATGAGTGCAAATATTTCTAAATTAGTTCCACAAAATCTGTAATTTTGACAGCAAGAAAAAAAAAAAAGAATTGTGAAAACTGTTGTAACGTCCTGGTGGATCCAACGAGAAAAGAGGCTCAATATTATTTCATTTTAAGAAGTGCTTATCGAATGTAGACGCGTTCTGTTAATATCTTAACAGTTTTTATGGGGTTTTGCATTTCATACGTTCTGGCCCTTTAAGAACATTCATGGTGTTGCTCTGACGCCACTGGAGTTACCTGCATGGAGTCGATGACGGCTACGATCATGTTGAGCAGCTCGCCGCTCCTCAGCGTCTCATCTGGAAACTAAACACACACTTTCAGTGGGAATGTGTTCAGCAACACGTGGGGGAGGAGTTGCTCAACACAGCCTCTCCAGAACCTCTTTGAGGTACGGGGTCAGAGGTCAGCCAGTGTTTACCTCGGAGTAGATGGACGGCGTGAGGTAGCAGAGCAGCCGGACGTCGTCCTCCTGACACGCCTTCATGTCCATCATGAGACACGTGTGCAGGTCGCCAAGCGCCGTCGCCTGGGCAAACGACTCGTACAGCATCATCTTCCCGTTCGCCGCTTTGCTGTCAACACAAACGCACAGATGATCACATGAATCAAATAATGTAATGTCTGGGACGTCGCCTATTAGCCGCTAACGCTAGCAACGCTCCTGCAGGCGCCGACACTACGCAGCATTGATTCAGGAACACAAAAAGGAAAATAAAAGGAAAATAAAGACGAAAAACAACCGTAAAGCCAGCTTACAAATTTCATTGTACGCTTTGTGAATCTTTATGAGACTAATTTAGCTCCATACTAATACACTGCTGTAGTTTTTTGACAGGCTTTACAGAAGCGCATCAGTTGTTTTAACGCCCATCATGGGAGATTGTGTTGCGTTCTGAATACGTGCAAAGGGTCAATAATAATAATAAAAAAACACGTTGGCCCGTTTCCTCACCTGGCCTTCAGGTAGTACAGCAGGTGGTATCCGATCTTCGGCTGCTTCTGGTAAAGCTCGGCCAACATGTCCAGCAGCACCGAGAAGCCGCTGTTGTCCTCCTGCATGGTGACCAGGTTCCTGAAGATCAGGCAGACGGGTTTGGAGACGGACTCCTCCAGAGACCTGCAGAGAGCAGCGGAGGCGTCAAACGGACCGGCGCCCAGCGGAGGGACGTCGGGTCGGGTCAGGGAGGACGGACTCACTCCTCGGTGATCTCCTCAGGGAGAACCTCCCCTCTGAAGTGATCTTTGAAGAGCTCAGCCAGACAGGAAGCCAGAGCCGACATCTGCTCCGTGTCGAAGTCGTCCTGGAAAACAAGAACAACTCATTCTGGAGCTGAAACGGTTAACCGGATCAAAGTATGCAATTTTTATAAAAATTATGTTTTTTACATATTTGTTAAAACTTTCACCATGTTGTGACAATATAACATGGGACAGACAATCTGTGAAAAGATCCTCTTCCACCTCCAACCAGAATCCACCAATCACAGCCAGGAAGAGGGTCTTAACGCTGTTAATCAACCCTGTGAAAGCACTGCTAAACATGATAATGGCAGAGAAACAACTTATCGTTAGAGGAAAATCATTTATCCATGGCCATGCTAACTATCTATAGCATTCACAACAGGCTATGCTAGCTGTAGCAGCATTAGCACAGATCAAAGGGGGAAAGAGAGGTGTTGAGTAGCACTAAGACCCGCCTCCTGCCTCTGATTGGTTGTTTCTAGTTGGCGCTGGAAGAAGGAAGGACCTCTGTTTTTTCACAGACTACGTGTTTTATACTGTCATGGTAAAAATTTCAACAAATATGTAAAAAAATATTTTTTAGTTATATACTGCAGCTTTAATTATGGCCCATAAGAAAACAAATACCTTTTTATAACTCACTGAAATGCACGTTAATTGTTCTAACTATTGTTATAATTAAAAAGCAGAAGCAAAGCTAGGCTTGTGCTAACTGTCACATGACCTAAACAGACAGAAAGCTGCAGCACCCATCACAGTTTCTCTTTCACTGTGAAAATTTGACTAAAGATTCCAGAAAAAACAGATTTGTTTGATCAAATTAATTAATTTCTACTTTTTTCTGCTTTGTGTCAAAGTGAACTGACCTCCATGATTAGATCCACAACCTCCTGCATGACCTCGCACTGGGTCTCCGTGTCACTGAGAGGAGGACAGACGTCAGAAACCTGATCACTATGGAGACAGCCGTACTTCCAGACCGAACCTGAAGGGGGCGGCGTTGAGCTCTCACCTGGTCTTCTGAATCTGCTGCACCTTCTCCTTCATGGTGTCGTCTAATTGGTCGAGCCAGGGCGTGATGTCAGCTGGCTCCTCTATCACCGCTTCTTTGATCGGATGGAACCGGAACTCCCTCTTCTTTCCTGCACAGTGATTGGTCAACGGTTAGAGTGATGTCACGTCCCACCAGGAACATCTGCAGCCCTAAAACAACCCATTATAGAGTACTAGAGAGGTACCAATTATTTTATTTAACTTATTTATGTATATGATTAAAAAATGATTAAAAATCTTTAAACGTAATTGATGAATCTGCCCCCCTCGGGGGAGGGCCATAGAAAGTCAGTCCAGGGGCCACAAATGGCCCCCGCCCCGTACTTTGAGCACCCTTAGCTTGCAGTGAATCTCCTCCATTTTTCTACCTTTATTGTTGACTTCCTCCTCATCATCGCTGAACGCTGCCTCCGTGTGGTCGTAGCAGCCCTCCTCCTTGTCCAGGACGTGGTTGTCCATCTCCATGGAAACCGCCTCCTCCATCTTCACTGCAGGGGGCAGAAACATTTCAGCTCAAGGTGTTTCCTGTTGAGTTTTACTGTGAAGCGGCTTTCAGTGTGTGCATGCGCTACCTTCGGTGGGAGGAGACGGCGGGCTGCAGAACTCGGGGAACCGCTCCCTGAGCATCGAGCGAAGCTCTCGGTCCAGTTTTGGGTTATCAAACAGAGGAGCAAGGTGACTGAGAGACAAACCAGATCAGTTAGAGGGAGGAGAACATGTAGATACTTTAAAAAACATAAGTCAGTGAATGAGACGCAGCTCTTACGCCAGCACCCTCTTCTCCATGATGAAGTTGAGTGAATTGAAGACGCCTTGCCGGACCTGAGTCTCCAGCGGGGGGAAGAAGTGAGGGATGATCTGAGGGGTCAATGAGGAGGAGATGTGTTACTCATTGGAAACAATTTTGTGTGTATTTGTGTGTATTTTAGCATCCAGGTTGCGTGTTACCCGGCACATGAAGTCCAGCAGCGTGGCTGTGATGGCAGGATGAGGCTTCATGGAGTGATGCATCACAAGGATGGCCGGTTCTGGAACCAAAATAGATGGAAAATTATACAACCAAACATGTCTGAAAAGCAGAAGTTGAGCCTTCTGCACAACCAACAAGAATGCACCAAATGGTTTCTGGATGGTAAGTAAACAACAAAACACTTGTCTTTTCCAGCAGCCATTGTACAGCGCATATTTAGGACTGTCATAATAACAAATTTTGCTGAATGATAAATTGTCCCAGAAGTTACTGCAATAAACTATAATTTTGTTTTTATGAGACCATTTTCAAGTAACATAATACTAATGGACACATTCTGAGAGCTCAATAAACTTTAAATTCAAATGAACATTTAACACTTAAACTGGAAGATACTTTAAATTTCCACAATAAATAAACAAAACAATAAATAAAATTAATTATGAAATCTCCAAACAAATCTGTCCTTCAAAGAAAAGGTTAGTTGAGATCAAAGCACCAAACTGAACACTTTTATCATCCTGTTTTACCAATAACTGGCAGAAAGAGAAAAAAAAGAATAACCATAAATCACCAAGTGGAAATTATTGACCTTATTTTAATTTTTCATGCGATTAATTGATTAATTGCGTCAGGCCAATGTGTACAGCAGTAAAAGCAACTGACCAAGCTTTCCGGAGCGCTGCCTGGGTTGCTAGGTAACGGATGGAGCTCTGCCTGGGTTGCTAGGTAACGGACGGAGCTCTGCCTGGGTTGCTAGGTAACAGACAGAGGTCTGCCTGAGTTGCTAGGTAACAGAGGTCTGTCTGAGTTGCTAGGTAACAGAGGTCTGTCTGAGTTGCTAGGTAACAACCCAGCGCCCATTGAATGTGACTCAACAATCAGGATGTTTTTTAAACGTGTTGTTTTTCAGACACCAAAAAATATTATATCATTGCCAAGAAATGGGCAGGAGTTTTTTTTTTTAACTCTTCAGCTGAACCCAAATAGACTTGAAAACATGCAAATACGAATTTCGCATAATAGGATTTTGTATGACTATAAGGAAACTGAAAGCTGGTATTGATCAGGAGATCTCGGACTGGGGAAATATAAAACAGAACATGAGCTGCGCTGTCTCTTTAAGACATTTATAAAGCAGATTTTAAATATTGCATAAATTAATGGGTCAAAACATAAAACATTTGTTGAAACCTGCTTTAAATATTGATATGTGAAGATCCAGAACTATTTGTATATTTATGGTTACACTGGTTTCCATAGTAACTGCCAGGTGTTTCATTGTTACCTATATTCATGATGCTGTCTTTCTCTGGGTTGAAGAACAGCCAGTCGTAAAACAAGGCCAGCTTGGCGTTGGAGGCCGCCACATTCGACTGCAGGAAAAGATCACAAGTTAGCTTGTTTAAAAAACACCACTCCTCCCCCTGGGAGCTTGGGGTCGCGACCTCTTACCGTGCAGGTGGTGAGCAACCAGCCAATGATAGCCCAGCGCGGCAGGATGTCAGAGCTCAGCACCTCGTTGGAGGGGTGGACGACACCGCAGATGTAGCGGATCAGGTCACAGCGCAGCGACTGGCTCTCCGCCGTGGACAGGTACTGCCTCTGGAACCAGTCCTGGTACCGCTTCTGCTGCCCGAAACGCACCTGGGCGCAGGTGAGGACGCAAATTCAACCACACGACCAGAGCCTTTCAGAAATCATCACATCCCTTCAACGTCTCCGTAATCTGACTGAGAACCTCAGACTTAAACTGGTTTTATGAGACAAACCAACACAAAATACAGCAAAACTGGGAAGCTGAAGGAAATGATACATAGTTTTATAATTACTTTACAAATTAAAATATGAAAAGTGTGATGATCTTCTTTAAGAAGATGTAAATTTACCTCTGGGTTCAATAATGTATTTTTAAATTTGAATTTAGTTTGAAGTTCAGAATAAATTAGGACAAAATTACAACTTTTAAATCAAAATCTACTCAGAAAAACGCAACACAAAGTTCTAATCTTTTCCAAGCTTTCTTTTACTTCTGTTGTCATGGTAACTAGGACCACATGACAAGAAAAACAGATTTAAAAGTAAATTTGGTGTAATTTTGTTGTGGAAATTCAATGCAATTGTTAGGCCTGTCGCAATAATCAATAAATCAATTAATCACATGATAAATTAAAACAAAGTCAATAATTTCCATTTGTATGATTTATTGTTTTTCTCTTTCAGATAAAAACTAGATGACAAAAGTCTTCAGTTTTTTTATGTTTACTGTGACTTTATAATTCATTTTATTTGCTGTTTCTGTTGTTTTATTTATTTTGGATATTTAAAATGTCTTCCAGTTCCAGTGCTAAATGTTTGTTAGAATTTAAAGTTTATTGATCTTTGAGAACATGTTCTTTCATTATTCTACCATTATATTACTTGAAAATTGTCTCAAAACAACAATGTCATCGTTCATCATAATAACTTCTGCATCAATTTTTCGTCCAGAAAAATTTGTTAAAGTGACAGGCCCAGCAATTAAAAACTGACCTGCATCTGTTTTATATCCATATTTAAATCAACAGTTATTGAGTCACTAAGAGCCTCAGACCACAGCTTTAATCACTGTCATTAAGTTCCCTAAGGTTTGTGTTTGAAGCTCAGAGGGTGTGAATACTTCTGGGTTATGTTTTTACCCTGGAGGTCATGAACAGCAGCTTGGTCTCCATGTCTGGAGTCAGTCGACAGGCGAGGAATTTCCGAGACGTTCGAGCTGTCAGGAGCTGGAGGATCCCTGCAGGAACGACATCGCAGTCAGAGACAGACATGTCAGGAAACAAAGATAAAAGAAAACGACAGCATAACAACATTTGGAACTGGGCGAAACAGTTTAAAAGTAAAATCTCTGATCTTTTCCTTTTGTCTTATTAGTTTATTATTGCATTTCTATTACTTTAACTTTGTGACATCATGACTTTATTTTCGTAAAAAAACAATAACTTGGCTAGACTCATATTTTGTTGTAGAGTTGATCTGAATTCAATTCAAAGTCCAAATAAACAGAAGCTGCAAAATAGGCTTTAAAACAAGATGGCCGCCCTCTGTGTGCTGACGTCACTCTGAACTATGGAAACCGAAGCATTGGTGAGAAAAAATCCAGGTCTTTCCAAAAATTAAATCTTAAAAAAAAAAAAAGAAAAAGAAGTGATTATTTGATGAAAAATGCACCTTTCCGTCCCTGTGGCCGTTTTTCAGGTAGTGAAGCTGAGCTCACCTGTAAACTGAGGACTGAGAACCTGCGGGTTGTGCAACAAATCCCGCCACAGCAGCTCCATTTCTGGGATCCGAGCGACATTCTGCAGCAGACGAACCAGATCTCTGCCGATGATGAGGCACTCCATGAACTACAAACACAGAGAGAGAAAGTTATCGACGTGAGAACGAGAACTGAAACAGGAGATCTTCCTTTCCTCACTTTTTCCCGCAGCATGCTGATGCAGAAGTCCACTTCCTTCTGGCGCAGAGGCAGCAGGTTCGGCGTGCCGTGATCCACAATCAGACGGAGGTAGGTGTACACCGACATCGCTATTAGCATCCCGCTCTTCAACACCCACTCCCTTCAGAGAACAAAAACATTTAGAGATTTAATCATGAAAATTCACCAAACTGTAAGCATGATCTATTATGATTCCTTGAACAAGTTAGGACAGATCCACAGGCTTTAAAAACATTTTCATCACATTTTTTGCACCAAATTATTCTTATGTAAGATTTTAATCCGGTCAGTTCTGCCTATTTTGAGCTCCTATAAGTTGTTTTTGGGTATCTGTTACTTTAAATCCAAATAAAATGCTGTGACTCAACGTTTACACTCACACATTGTAAAAATGGCTACAAACACATGCGCAATTATACAACCGTAAATCTTTGAAAAGCAGAAGCGGAGCCTCCTGCACATCCAGCAAGAATGCAGCAAGTGGTTTCTGGATGGCAAGTCAACAACAAAACACTAGTCTCTACTGCTGGCTGCTGGACTCTTCCAGTAGCCATTGTACAGTGCATACAGCTGACTAAATGTGCTGGAGGTCTGCTTGGGTTGCTAGGCAACAGTGCAGAGCCCATCAAATGCGACTCAACATTTGGAAGATTTTTGAAATGGCTCGTTTCGCATTGCCAAAAAACAGCTGGGTGATTTCTTTAAGCGTCTGGGTTGTTTCTTAAAGACCAACCCAGCACAAGAACACATGAAATGTGAATTTTTCATAGTAGGCCCTCTTTAGAGAACGGATGTGAGTGAGGCTTACTTTTGCTCAAGCAGGATGTCCAGGACGCTCTCGGCCAACCAGATGTTCTTAGCGGAGATGTCTCCGCCTGCAGAAGCAAACAGCAACATCAGAACAAACAGAGCCTGGTTTCTGAAATAAAAGACGAAGTCTGTGTGAATCTAACCTGCAATCTGCTTCAGAAGAGTCATGATGACCCCGTCGGCTCCAATTACTCCACTCTTCACCAGCTCCCTGACCAGCCACACCAGCTGCACACAAACCAACCATTAACACTCTGAGCACATAGATCTAGAGAAACATATCCAAGTGTTTATCTTTAGTTGCAGTGATCACTGCAACAACATCTTCACAGGTCTGCCTAAAACAATCCTCCAGCTGCAGCTGATCCAGACGCTGCTGCTGGCGTTCTGACTAAAACCAGGAAGTTAGAGCACATCACCCAGTTCTACAGTCCCTACACTGGCTCCCTGCAGCTCAGAGACTTTAAAATACTGTTGTCAGTTTATAAATCACTGAACAGCTCAGCACCACAATACATTAAATATCTGCTGTTGTATCAACCTTCCAGACCTCTCAGGTCTTCTGGCTCTGGTTCTGCTCTGAAGAACCAAAACCAAAACCAAATATGGAGAAACAGCATTCAGCTTCTATGCACCACAAATCTGGAACAAATTTCCTGAAAACTGTAAAACAGCTGAAACACTGAGTTCCTTCTTGCTTAGAATCATAATAAATTAAACATAAATAAATAATTTGATGTGTAATGATGGAAAAATGTAATGTTTACTGGTTTTTATGACGAAAAGCACTTTGAAATGCCTTATTGCTACACAAATAAACTCGACTGATTGGTTGATTTGTCTTATTTCCTTCACATCGACGATGGGTTCTACCTGCGTTCTGGGATTGTCCTGCAGTTTGAGGAACTTCTCCATCAGGATCTGGTTGATTTTCACCAGCACTATGTTCATCCCGTCCCTGTTGACCAGCGTCAGATCTCTGTAGCACTGTTCCAACACACCAGATCAGAAGGCTGTTATGATTCAGTTGCAGTGATGCTGAAGGAGAGCAGACCTGGAGAGGCGACTCACCCTCTGGGCCTGGGTCGGCTCTGTGAGGACCAGGGTAAACAGACCCAGACAGACCTCCTCATGCTGCTGCTGGCCTTTACACACCTGCACAAAGGATACACAGAAGTTTGTTCAATGATTTCACACAAAAACATTTAGAAAACTCCAGCCTTTAATTTGACGACCCACATTATCGTACTACGTTAACTTTGTTGTCAAAATGAGCGTTTCTTACGTTGGCAGTGAGTGCATCGTTGGCTTCCCGTTCTGACAGCCCATTGGTCAGTGCCTGGACGATCACAACACACCGTTCCAATCTCTGGAACACATAAAATAAACATGAACCATCAAACACACCAACACAAACTCCAGGTCAGCTGGCTGAAAGACAAGCAGACCGTTTGAAAATATTTCTAGTCGTGAAATGTGGAACCTGAAGTAGCCATAGTCTTAATTTAATATATTTAAGTATTAACGTGAAACATTCAATAAACAATCTTCGATTTGTGCAATAAAAAAACTGTCCTAATATGACCATTTAAACCCGCGACAGAAAATACTTCATCTTGAAACAAAAATAAGCTAATTCAACGTGTTCCAATGTAAACACCATCAAACTCTAATAATAATACAGATACTTTTTTTTATGGAGTTTGAACCTTTCCTTAGGATAAGAAGAATTCACTCATGTATAAACTAGTTGACCTTTTGGTATTTAAAGACATTAACCAACAGGCTATTAGGCTGATTTCAGAAATCCAGCTAAAAGTTCAATCTTAGTGGATTAAAACTTCAGCAAAAAGCCCTGACCATGTACCTACAAGCAATGACAAAGAACAAATGATTTTTATGTTTGCAATAATTTTAGAAATTCTTGAAACTGCAATAGCAAAAGAAAAGTTGATTTTTGGGTACCAGTTGAAATATATGCCTACTTTCTTCTTTTCTCTCTTTATCCTTTGTAAACTTTAGCATTGTGTTGCTATGAGACTCTGTCCAATTGGCTAAATATTGCATTGGCATACACTGCAAGTTCATAACGCTTGGAACATATTGACCAAGAAGTACTGCACTCCAAACTGTCCTTTGGAATATAAATATTGCAATGTTCTACACACTAAGCTTTTAAAACTAGTCACAATGCATAAATATTGGCATCAGAATCAAAACAATAAATTAAGATTAAATATGTAACAATAACAGTTCAACATTTACTTAGCAGAAGCATGAATGTTTGTTGCTTTTGTGGTTTAAATAACACCAGCTCCCTCATTTTTATAGATTTTACTTTTAAATCTTTGTGTTAACACCACAATATTGTGGTATTTTTAGTCAGTCAAGGTAAACATGGTGGCCTTACAAATGGTGCAATCAGTGCATCTTCAGCTTTTCGTCTTCAGGTTAAAGAGGAAAAGTGAAAGTAAACGCACTTTTCTTTGGTTGCTTTTCTGAACCAACCGTGGACGATTCCACAAGTAGTTATAATTTAATAAAAAATAAACAGGGTATCAACAGTTCTGACATGTGAAACAGGACGCATGCGCAACTGTCACATAGGTCTCATCCATATGTTTACGTAGCATTAGCATGCTAGGCTATATTTCATGAACTTGGAGATTGTAAATAGAAACAGCAGCGTTTCTAAAAGCCCAAACACTGAAAACAAACACTACAACTTTATCTCATTCAGCTCCATGTCTTCAGCAAGGTGTTCACACACCTCACAGGTCTATTCCTGTTAACTACCGCCGCTAACCTTCTGCTAGCTATGCTAACTAGCCTGTTAGCAGCAGCACTTGATAAAATGGTTCCATGTCTTTGTACCTTTGGCTTTTCTGCACAAATTTAATTTAATTGGGTCTATTATATCAACGTCCTGTCTCGGTTCATCCAAAATAAAATTAGGTATCCAAGCTAACCAGTCCTGGTCTCCCTACCTCCTCTAACTCGTCTTTAGCATCCAGCTGGGTGGACACCAGGAGCCGGCCCTGTGGCTTCGCCTTTGCCGGTGCAGGCTCCATCTGCTCCCGCCGCGCCTCTCCGGGGCCCCGCGGAGCTGTGCTGGGTTGGGACTACCGTTTCAGTGATGTTGTGGGTGTCTGTATCGATGTAATGGAGAGTCACGGGGGCTGTGGCCCGGGCCAGAGCCTCGCTGTGAATCACTTCGGCCAGTTGATATGTGTTTTTAAAACTTATTTGGAGGCAGCTTGGATACCAGTCTGACTCCGTAACACCGTCCGACCACAGTAACATAACGGACATCCGCACAGACTGAGCTGGGGTACGGTGCGTGAACAACGGAGCCCAATGACCAATCAGGTTGCACGTTGGTCTGAGCAACGTCAGTAACAACCAATAGCAAGCTAAAGAATCAAAGGCCAATCCCTGAATAACTAACTATACAGGCATCCACCTGCATGGAAACGAAACAACTTTATCTTGTTTACAAGTAACGTATAAATGCAAAAAATTGTGAGAACACATGATTTCCCTGGTAAGCATGCATGGAAAGGCTTAAAATGATTGCATATTTTATTGTAATAGCATAATCTCACACGGGAAAATTAAAACAACTACCACCAAAAAATCTGGTCAAATAAGAGTAGCACTCCAATTATACCAATAAATTACTCAAGTAAAACTAAACCGTAGTCGACCAAGAAATTACTCAAGTAAGAGTAAAAATCTACTTGGCAAAAAAGTAACTTAGGTTCTGAGGAACAGATAAAAAAGTTTATATTTTACAACAATGCCATCAGAAAGAAAATAAAATTTACATTCAAAGTTCAGTATTTTAAAAACTAAAACTTAATGCAAATTAATACTTACAAAAGGTAATTCCTGACACAAGACTTTTTACCCCGACTAAATGATTTCAATAACATTTTCCAAAATTTTCACTGAGAGATTATGCACATGTTATAAAATAAAAAAAGTACTTTTTATACATCTTTACTAGTGGTGCCAATAAATGGGTCTGGAATATTTAATAAAATATATTTCAAATCACCTAAAACTACAGCATGTTACAGTGCAAGTTCCTGAAACTCTGTATTTTCAAACTGATACCTTAACAACTCCATAAAGTTACTGTACTTGTGGACTGTACCAAGCACATACCTGTTTATTAAACTAATTAAATGTAATTTTTTTGGTAATATATCCATAAACACCTTCAAAGAGTGATTACAGGTTGTCATATAGATCACCAGTCTATCACAGGGCTACACAGACATGCCTCATAAAATACAATAATATTTAGTAAATTAGAATATGTGTTAATTTCTGATAAGGTTTGTTTGTCAGATTAAAAGTAAAATATTATTAAACATGCTTTTCATTTAGTCCACATTCCTGCATTAAAAATATTGTTTTACTTGTCAGGTGTAATATTCTAATCTTAAATGTCTTTTATCCTTACCTGTAAGTGGAAAATCATCAAAAATATTAGAAATAAAGTTTGTGTGTTTTAATTGCTCACATGCGAACCTGCAGAAAAACCAACTTATGCCTTGTGTGACTTTTCAAACTCTGACATTTCCCTGTTTTTTCTAAAACATTTCTGAGATTTTTTAGCGGAAATGTAATTTTTTTTAAAAATTTGGAATATCCCTAATACACTGAAATATTAGCTTCACCTTGTATGCATCATTTATCAGCATCACAACCTGCAGGGAGAAACAAATTCAACTCATTTTAAATACACTTTTGAATAAAAGACAAATTTCAGAAATTTTGCGTTGACTTTTGAACAAAGAAATGTTAAAATATGAAAAACGTTCTCGGTTATTCTAAATATATAAAAATGAAACACAATACATGCAAACTGCACACAGAAAACTACCAGGAGACGTTTAAACAAAAGTAACAATACCCATTTTATTATGTATTTACACAAGTTTTGATGTTTTATCTTACAAATGAAACATTCGTCTTGTCTGTGTCTACTCTTTTCTACAGTTTATCCCTGGAGAAACCAGCTTGGATCAGTCAGTCTGAAAACACCGTCCAGCTGTTTGATTCTCAGTTCTTCTCATTTTCTCCCAGCAGCCAGTACGTCCTCATGCGACCTTTGCCCTTCACTTCAATCTCCCCTCTGAGCTGAAGCTGGAAGGAGCCGAACTCCTGCAGGACCTGACGAGTCGCCTCCGACACGTGAATCTTGAGGGCTGAGAGGGAAACATGTCTGACATTACTGAACTGAATTGAATCTATTGTTTGTCACTGTGCTATCTTAAATGCAAAATGTTTATATTTTTGTACAGTTTTGGCTTAATTGCAGCTCTGAGTGTATCGTTCTTTCAGAAAATGTCCTCTAATTGAGTCTGTACACTAAAGTTAACGATTAATCGATTGCTAAATTAGTAAATTATTTCAATTAATCACAATTAATCGTTTTGGTTCTAATTAGTATTTCTATTTTTTACATAAATTGTGTCCTAGGTTACATTTTTAGAGAAGAAATATGGCTAATATTAGCTTCTATAATAAACAGATAAAAATAGACATGAGCCAGTTAAACTCATGTGCAAGTGTGGATTTTATTATTCTGTGTGAGTTGAATTGTCCAATTGTCCAGCAGAAGATAAACAACCTTTGTAAACACATTTAATTTGCCTAGTTATATGTAATGAATAGTGCTTGAACTTTGCATGGTGGTTCTGTAAAGTTCTAACTTTTTGGTTCTGTGGGTGTAAATGCTGGAGTTTTCTGCTGATGCGTGTGCGGTTTCCTGCAGGTCTCACCCTCTCCTGTCGACTCCATGCGTGACGCCGTGTTGACCGTGTCTCCAAACAAACAGTACCTGGGCATTTTTAACCCGACCACACCTGCACACACTGTGCCTAGATGAGAACACACCAACAACTCAGGTCATTGGGGCGTTTTTGTAGTTTGCTGTTAGGTTTGCGTGCGGCGGCGCGGCCGTACCGCTGTGGATGCCGATGCGAAGCCGCAGCTGCTGACTGGGTCGGTGTCGAATTTTGAAGCTCTTGACTGCGTCCAGCAGAGCCAGAGACATCCGGGCGACTTCCCGACCGTGTCGCTTACCATTCCTGACCGGCAGACCCGACACCACCATGTAGGCGTCCCCAATCGTCTCCACCTGAAGAGACCGCAGAAAATGAACCGTTTAACATTTAGCCCAACTGGCAGCTATGGGGGCTTGTCAGGGGAAATGTAGAAAAACAAAGGAGTAAATTTAAGCCAAAAAACTCCAAAATTTTTAGATTAATTTTTAAAAATTACTCGAAAAAAAATTGGAAACTTCTGAGTTTGAAAAGTCAAAAATTTTCTAGAAATTCTGAAATTTTGAGGTTAACTGAAACAAATTCTACAAAAAAATGTAAGAATTTCTGAGCTTGAAAAGTAAAAAGAAATGCGATTAAAAATCTCTGAAATTTTCTAGAAAGAAACTTGGAAGTTTTGGGTTTCAAAAGTCGAAAATTTTCGAGTTTGTTGGAGAAAATTGTAGACTTTCAAGCTCAGAAAGTTTTTCTAGAAGATTTCTACGATTTTTTGGCGAAAATTTACTTTTTTTTTCCAATCTAAAATAGCCATGATACGCCTCCTATCCAGGATTTTAAACTGAAATATTAGTTTCACCTTGTAAACATCAAAGTTGTCTATGATGGCATCAAAGCACGTGTAGAGATCATTTAGCAGGGTCACAACCTGCAGGGAGAAACAAATTCAATCATTTTTAATACAAATACAAAACAGAGGAGCCAGTTTACTTTTTTCAATAAAAGATACATTTCAGACATTTTGTGTTGAATTTTGAACAAAAAAAAAAGTTAAAATAAGAAAAAATGTTCTCTATAATTATAAATATATAAAAATATAATGTAATACATCTGAAAGGAGGAAAGTTGCTGTCTTGCAAAAGTATCCACACCTCTGGAAATACAAAATTCCTTTGTGTAAAAACCATAAATAAAACTTGTGGTTCTTACATTTGTTTTCCAGGATATTGTGGTGCAAAGATATGTGTCCTTTCCATTTCTTGTTTATGTGTGTTATTATATACCATTATCATATTCGAAATAAATAAATGAAATAAATATTTTGATGGTGAAACACAGTAATTCATGCGAAGGGGAAAGAAATTATTTTATACACTTTTGTTTTCTAAAAGTTTCATATTAGGGGTGAGCATTTACCATATCGTTTATCATTTTCTTATCACGACAATAATTTTGATTTATTGCTCTGGTGATAAATTGAATCTGAAAACGCCTAATTGAAAGGTTGACTCTCTTCACTAATTATTTGGCTTCTGAAGGTATTTGTTTGCACTTATTTAGGGGTATCAGAGTAAAAAAGGTTGACAATTTCTGCATTATTTCATGTTTATCTACCACATAAAATCCCCCCATTTTGTGTAAAAGTTGATTTGTTGTGATTTCCTTCGCTAGAAACAGGAAATCTGAGGTGTAGTTACTGTCTTTCTCCACTAGATGTCAGTCTAGTTTTAATCTCCCGGTGTTCTGCTTCATTTCCCTCCAGTTAGGGCTGGTTTCTTGGTTTCCACCGACCTGCAGCGGCGTGCTCTCTGCAGACAGAGCGGTGAAGCCGACGATGTCGCTGAAATAAATTGTGACCGAGTCGAAAGCTTCGGCCTGAACAGTCTCGCCTCGTTTCAGCTGGTCGGCTACCGAACTGGAACCCAAAAATAAAAGCATTTCAGCCGCATTGCTGCTGCAGAAAACACTTAATGCACACAGTTTATCCGTGGAGGATATTTACTGTGGTAGTATCTGATAGAGCAGAGCCTCGGCTTTGCGTTTCTCCTCGTTATAAGCTTGAGTTCGCTCCTCCACCAGCTCCTCCAGGTTGTTGGCGTATTGCTCCATGCGAGACAGAAGGTTGTCCAGGATGTTGGAACCGTAACCTCTAAAAATACAAACAACCAACAAGAAAACAAATGAAAAAAGCCTTATTTTATATTAAAATGTTTTTCCCTTAATTGTTTTTGCTAAAACATTTTCTATTTTAATTTAAAAGTCACTCAAATATCATAAACCAAGCCTCTTTTCCTTTAAGACATTAAGAGTAGACTCACTGTGACACAGAGAAATCAAATTACAAATGGCTGAATTGTCGGTAATAATCAATAGATCAATTAATAATGTGTGAATCTTTAATTTTAGGAAAGGACCAACCAAGAATGTGATTTGCTTTCTAATAGAAAAACAACGGTTGCTTCATTTTTATCTCATAATATCGTTTACTGTGGCGTCTTTGGTCAAATTAACTTGAACTGAGGTGTTCTGGCTGTGCCTTAAATTTTAATATTTGCCGGATCTCATTGATTTTTCACACTCTAAAACTCAAACGAACATACTGTTTTGTGTCAAACTTTTTCCTTCCACTAAACTTTTCATTAATACACATGGAGACACCACCTTGAATTAGCAGTGAACTTTTAATGGAGGATCTCGACGACAGTCGAACGTCAACATAATTATGTATAAAAAGTCGTTTTGTGATTCTAATTTACTAAAAATCATTTTGGTTTTATTTTAATTAGCTGTAAGCCATAATGAAACAATAATAATTAAGTGTAATTATTATTATTATTGATTATTAATATATTCTGATGTGTATTTACTATAAAGTCTAGTTTTCTTGTAACAGTAAGTTGTTTCTCCACCATTAGCACATCGAGCAGCACCTACATGAGTGTGATTGACAGCACTAAGGCCTCTTGGCTCTGATTGGTTGTTTTTGACCAGGATTGGTGCATTCGATCTTATAGTTTCTCCTCTTTATTTATCTTAATGAACAATTTTTCTAAATGTAACTTTTCGTTATTTTTGGTAGTTTTAGTTAAATGTTGATTTTTCCGTAATAGGTTAATTTTGTTAGTTTCAAATAGTAAGATAAATGAACCCATTCTGGTTCATTCGTCTGAATGAATGTGGTTTCCCCACCTGTGCTGCTTCCTCAGGAGGATCTTGATGGTATTAAAGTCGGGCCTCTCGTTGGGCTCCTCGCTCCAGCAGCGCTGCATGAGGACCCCGAGCTCCTCGCTGTGGCTGTGGAAGCAGAGCGAGGGCCGCAGCGGAGGGACGCCGTCTTGGATCACCGCCTGGATGATCTCTGTTACGCGCAGAGGCGTCAAGTTAGAGCAGCCGGGTTACAGCGAAACAACAACAACTAGATCTACATGTTGCCGCTCTACCTGCGGACCAAAACAGACGCGTACTAATAAATATTTAAGGCTCCGGTTGCCGTGGAAACCCACCTGGACGTTCCCGGCTCTGAAACTCAATAGGAATCAGTTCCTGTTGAACATCACTCTGACAACTTGTTGCCTAAAACACATCATCACCTGGAGGAAGTGGCGTCAAAACGTTTTGACACATTGGCCAAAATTATCTAAAATTTAGGGTTATGAATTAAAATAATTCCTTAATATTGATTATAAAAAAGTACTAATTCCACTGGCAGATTATTTCCTCTTATAACGAGACATTTTCCCCATGTTATAAGTGAAATAATCTGCCGGTGGAACTAGAAATTTTATAAATATTAAAGAATTATTGACTTAAAACAAGCTCCTGTATCTGTACCTTTGCCGTGTTTGGTAGATGTTTTTAACTGTTATCATAATTAATGTTGTGTATTGCCGAAGCGGGCCAGGCAGCGACATGTTTACTCCAGAAGTGGAGATAACACCTGACGCCAAGCGGCCAACGAGGCGAAGGGTTAATGACGTGCCGACGGCGAAGGCCCGTCCAGCTGCCAGGCAGGAATGTAAACAGCCCGACGCTTTCATCGCGTTTGTGTTTCGGCTGAGAGATTAGAGGCTGGCTTCGGCGCTGACCTTTGGGAGAGAGGGAGTGCGAGTCGAGGTAGAAGACTCCCTTCAGCAGAGCGACCTCCTGCAGGATCACGCCGAAGCTGTAGACGTCGCCCCGCTGGGTGCCGCTGCAGGGTGGGCACTCCATCCTCAGCAGCTCAGGAGCAGTCCACAGCTTTCCTAAACAGTTCATTCATAAAAAAAAACTACTATTTAACTGGAAAAAAATGTTTTTTTAGAGAGCTTAGCAAATGTACTGACACCTCCTTGAAATGTAGTCACTTTATGGACAGAAAGATTCATATTTTATGTGTATCCAATGCAAAAATCTTACACAAAATGCTGACAATCTCTTCTTGTTACATATATTTATCTAACAGGGTTTTCTTTTAACAATATTATAGTTTCAAAGTTTGTCCAAATTATTTAGTTATTCTTCAAATTCGTCTTGTTGAGTCAAAATGTAACTTTTCCTGCTACCTGCTCTTGGCAGTTGGTGGTTACCGTAGCAACCAGTAACCAGCACCGCCCCCGTTTTCTGTTGCCGTCGGTAACCTTTAGGACCATCAGTTCTGTGTTTTCTTCACCAGTATTATATTTAGATAAATTTAATTATACACGGTTTTATGTGTAACTTTGCCACATTTTGTATAAGTTTTTAACTGTTAGCGCAGTTAATATCGTGCATTTGAGATATGTTTAATTTTATAACTGTCAGCTATTCATTGGGAACCATTGCTATGTAGTAGAGACTGTTTTAAGGTGATTTATTGTATTTTGAATTAAGTAATTCCATAATTATTTTTATTGAAATAAAGTACTTGTTCCACTGGCAGATTATCTCACTTATAACAAGACATTTTCCCCACGTTATAAGTGAAATAATCTGACAGTATTTATAAATATTTAAGAATTGCTGATTTGGAAGAGCTCATGTATCTTGTTGAAAAGTTACTTGTAAGTTAGTTTTGTTTTATTTCAAGTAAGATATTTGCACTAGAAGCTAGACCAAAGATACTTGGTGAGATTTTGAGTTTTTGCAGCGTACAGACTTTACTTGTAATCAGGCTAAAATTGTTACAGACATACTTTTCCTACAATGGAATTTTTTTTTGTCGTTTTATATTTGAAGCGTTTATAATAAGCAGAACCATCACAGAGACTTTTCTGAAAAGTCGACTTCGCTGCTCTCAGATCAGCTTGTATCTGAATTATTAACCTTGGCTAAACATTAGCAAGCGTTTTGAAAGAAAGTGACCCAACTTCTGTTCTTTTACTGAGAATAAAAAGAATTTGAAAACCCTTCTTTTAATACAGCAAATATTCAAAGTCCTTTTTAAGTTTTGGATTTCTTTCAACAAAAAAATATGGACTGCTTTTTTTTTTTTTTTTGCTTTATTTTAGTTTTACTTTCATCTTTCTGGCCCGTGAAAACTTTTGAGTCAACTTCTTTTGATCAATAACTGCAAAAAAGTTCAAGGGGTGTAAATATTTTTTCGACGCCCTGTGCTGTGAACTGGGTAGTGTGTGTTTTGTTCGTACGTGCGTAGAAGGCGTGTGTGTCTTCGGGGCAGCTGCTGGTCCGCAGACTCTGCAGCCCATAGTCTGTGATCTTCAGCACAAACCGACTGTCCACCACACAGTTGGAGGACTTCAGGTTGCCGTGGGAGACGATGACGCTGTTGTGGAGGAAGGCCATTCCCTGCGCAGGCATAATCATTGAAAATGACTGACTGCTGGGTGATTGATTGTAAATATATGGTGGAAATGTGAAATAACTGGAGCATGCAAAGGCTGTCAAATGCTACATGTGAAAATTACTGGATTGGTGAAGTAGATGAATTATTACTGTCAGAAAAACCAGAGCGGCTGCAGTAGAGAGCTGATCAAGAGGCTTTCACATTTCTCTATCTGACTGAAAAATATTTTAAAATATAATAATATTCTGCTCTGAATATGTTGTTCTTTCACAAATTGGCATTTTTTTATTCTGTGTACTCCAGCTAACTATTAATCAATTACTAAATTAGTTGAGCTTTATTTGAATAATTGATTTGTCATTATTAATCCGATTGGTCATCTCAGCACTATATAATCATCACCCATAGAGGAAAGTATTTCAACTCTTCATATCTGATATTTTTGATGGTTATAAAAACCAAAATTTAATGTCTTCAAATATAGAATATTGCAAAAAAAGTTGGAGAATATTTACAGAAAGTTAAGTGGAAGGAAAAAGTGAAGCAGCAAGTTTTTTGATCTGTACTCATCTGCTTTAAAAAGAAAATAAATGTGAATATTAGGTTGTTATATCGGTGATTTTTTTGCATCCTCCAACAGTTTGGTAGAGCAGAATCGGTGAGTTTGGTTGAGCGGGTCGTTACCTTGACGATATCGGTGATGAGCGAGTATCTGAACATCCAGTCCAGAGTGATGCCGTCGCTCTCCATCAGGTCCTGGAAGACAAACACAGGCAGCTTCATCCCGACCCTCTGCTGTTTTAATCATCATCATCATCATCATCATCATCTGTGTGGGCTCGTGAAGCAGCCAGCGGGTAAAACCCCGCAGACGAAGCCGACAACTTAAACAAGCGCGCCCACGCTGCGGCAGAACCACCAGAGTCGTGTCTGGAGTACGGGATGTTATTTCTGCCTCACTGCAGTCAGAGAGCGAGTAGAAAAAAGTCTTAAAGTCCAAAACATTAAAACATCCTGCATCTTATCTGGGCAAAGACAACGCTTTGAAGGAGGGCTGGAACTTTATTTTGAACATTAGTCGATTAATCAGATAAAAAATGGGGACATTCTGCAGATTATTCAATTAACCACTTAAGACGTTTTCATTAACAATACATTAAAAATTAAATAACCAAATAATTAAATTCATTTTTTAAATAAGAATATAAACTTTTAATTGCCTAAAATGCAGTAACAGAGTTCCTTTAGTGAATGTTTGATTATATGTAGCAAAAGATGCATCAGCAGAAAAAAAACACGTCTAACATCAACTTGAATCGCTGTTCCTTTTACCTGACTTAATTACAGCTCAGTCAGTATGTCGTTCTTCCAGAAAATGGGCTTCATTTTGAGTCCGTATACTCTAGTAAACGATTAATCCATTGCTAAATTAGTTGACAATTATTTCAATTAATCATTTCAATTCTAATTAGTATTACTATTTTTGGCATAAACTATGTCTTGGTTTAAACTTAGAGAAGAATTATGGGTAAAATTAGCTGCCATAACAGAAAGGATAAAACGTGAGTTAATGAAACTATTTTGGAAGCGTTGATGTTAGTGTTCAGAAAAAAAACAAGCTTTGTAAACACATTTAATTTGCATTTGCCTATTTGTTTTTATGCACTTTGCAAAGTTCTAACTTTCTGTGTTGTGGGTGTTTATTTTAGTTTTTTTTTTTTTTTTTTTACATAATTTGAACCAGGCAAAGCTAAAACTACTTGATAAATTTTGCTTAGAACATTTTTTATATATACATTAAATGCAAAATATATAAATATATTTTATACAGTTTTTTTTAAGTTACTGCTCTGAGTGTGTTGTTCTTCCAGCAAATTACCTTTTTTCTGAGCCCAGTTAACAATTAATCAATTAGCAAATTACTTGATGATTATTTAAATAATCAATTAATCATGATTAATCATTTCTCCCCTCGTTCAAAGCAAAAGGTTTCAGTTTGAACACAAGAAAGTCCTGCTTTCATCCTGAACCTTCAAACTGCAGATATTTCTTCACCTCAGCAGCTTTTCTGCAGCGCGGAGACTTTTTTCTTGCAGTGAAACCGTTCTGAAGTCGTTTCAGTGAGGACATCTGCAGAAGGACGGCGATGTTCCTCCACTAAAAAAAACCCCGTCTCCGTCCTCTCAAGGCAGAAAATAACTCACTCCACTCTTAAATTCAGCGGTCATCTGGCAACAACCCAAACCCCACGCAGCCCACAGCAGCTGTTGCTAGGTTACCCTGCTGGCAGGTTGCTAGGTTACAGTGTTGGGAGATAACTGTAGCTGTGCAGAGGACTTCTGCAGAGCTGAAGGTTTGAGAGGCTGATGTGGACGGTGGGTCATGGAGGATGATGGGTAAAAATATCGCAGTGATTCAGACACAGAGACGATTCTGTAACGTTTTAAAGCTTTGAGCAGAAGAAAAGTTTAAAACCTTCTTTTGTTTTGCTTTTTGGATCATTTTTGAGCCCAGATCAGGTGTCCTAACCCGATCCCTTAAAGCTGCTACCTAGATTTTTCTGTAAAATCAGTCAAATTGCCTCAGATGTATCTCGTGGACAATAGGATAACATGACATGGTCAATTTTTAAATTTGCTTTGCTGTTTTGTTGTAAATTACTATTCAAACGGTACCAAAAACCTCACATGGCTCTGATGACATCACAGAAGGCAGTGCTAGCCAAAGCTTTCTTTATTAAAATTGAAAATGGAAAAATAATTTCCAATTGATTCTGTTTTTCCCTGCACAATAAGAAACTCAATATGAAGTATCGTTATTCAAATAAAATTTTTAAGTACAAAACTGATCTGTCAATCATCATAGATCTGAAACAGAAACGTACACTGCTCTAATTTTTATTTTTTTCTACTTACTTAGCGTAGAGGGTTTTTTTCTGCAACAAGAATAATATGCAGATTATGTTCAATGTGTTTTTCCATTTTTATTGACTGGGTGCCAAGTCTGCTTTTGAGTAAAAGTTTCTGTATGTAATATAATGAAGTTAAAATAAAGTAAAAAATATGATTAAGAACAGACAAATAATTTGTGTTTTAGCTAAAGTTTTCAATTAAAAGAAATATGTACGTGTGGAAAATCTCATCCTTAAAAATTAAAAGTTAATCTATCTGCATCAACTTCCTGTTGAGGGCCACACAGAATCATTCCACGGCCCACATGAGGCACATGAGCCGCACTGTGGACACCCCTGATCTTTTCTGAGTTTTTCTTATGCTTTATTATTATTTTTTTTTTTGCCTGTGTTTTGTTCAATTTGACTGAAATGAGTAAATAAGGTTTGGAGTCATTTAATCTGCTCTGAATATGTGACTAATTTTTAGCCAACCAAAGACAATTTAGCTAAAAATAGAGAAAAGACGTTTCTGCCGTCAGTTTAAACAGCTCAAAAAGTAAAAACTAACAAACTGAGAATGAAAAATATTTAAATCTGGTTGAAGTGTTGATCCAAATCCTTGTAAATGCTGATGTATTTTCTTTTGGACAGCAAATAAAAGATTCAGATTTTTTATATTTTTCCTTGAGCTGAATGTAAAAAGTGTTTGTGTCCAGCGGGTTGGTCGGTGTGCAGGTGGGTGGGTTCTACCTGCAGGCTGCCTCTGGGGCAGTACTCTGTGATGATGCACATGTTCGGCGGGTCGAGGCAGGCTCCAATAAAACGAGTCAGATGTTCGTTATGAACGTCTCGCATCTGCAGAAGACAAGAGACTGAAATCACATCAAAGCCGCCTGGAACCAGGACAGTTTAAAAATAGAGCGGATCCTTACGTGCTTGAGCTCGAACAGAACCTTCCTCGTCAGCTCGATGCGCTTCTTGTTGATATATTTGATGGCAGCCAGATTTCCCTGAGAGGAAGAAAATCCTCGTCTTCATCCCCTCACAGCAGATTTACAGCAGATTTACAGATTAATGTGCTGCGACTCTCACACACCTTGTAGTATCCAGTTTTAGTGTAGATCTGAAAGTTTCCCTCCATGGTCATCAGAGAACCCAAGTTTGATCCTTTCTGGAGAAAAAAATCATAAATATGATCAGGGTAAGTAAAACCTTTCATCTGAAATGACTGAAAGTTATTCAGTCATTTTATGTAAAGGAAGGTTTCAACAATAATGTGCAAAAGAAAAAGAAAAGTTCAAAATTAAGATAATTTAAATATGGCCAAATAAATAAACATAAGAACAATAACAAATAATAATAATACTAGAAATAATAATAATAATAATGAGATTATTTTTTTTTATTTTAATGTCTGTAAAAAGTTTAATATTTTTAAAAGAAAAAAAGAAAAAAATCCTCAAAATGTAAAATAAGTCAATTTAATTTTTATCTTACAACTGTCTGCACAGAAAAACAAACTTTTTTGATTTTTTACTTCAGTTTTGTGCGTTGAAGCATTAAAGCCAGAATAAGATTTTCTTTCTTCAACTGTGAAAATAAAGTCATATGATAATAAGATTTTAATAAAATGAGAATAATGTCATAATAAATATGAGAAAAATGTCAAGTCAAAAGAATGAGAATATTGATAATCTAACTAGAATAAAGTTATAATAATTATGTGAATAAAGTAATATTTTTATGAAAACTACTTTATGAAAAATAATAAAAGATTAAAATGACAAACAATCTAGAGAAGTTATAATTTGTTTTTACACATATTAAAATACTTCAGCATCAGCAGGACTTTGAAATTATTATGCAAATAACAACTTGACTAATTTATGTTTTGAAGGAAGAATGATACGGACCTGCTGCTCATATTTTATTAAAACGACGTTTTTCTTGTAATTAAAAAATATTCTAGTTCTAATGCTCCATCATAGTTTTGCAGGTCGACTTATTTAGGTTCATTTTGTCATTATTGACTGTCTTGCATAAACATTTCAAAATAAAAGCCATATTAAAATAACGTCAGGCAACAGAACGTGCTAAAAGCTTCAGGTGGAACCGCAGTCAGAGGAACCAGAACCCGGACGTTTAGATACTGTAGATGAACACACAGTGACAGTGTTGATGCTGCATTACGGCGCGTTGTACCAGAGACATGGTGAGGCGGCTGCAGGTTCTCCGCAGGGATTTCTCCAGGTTGGTCATCTGGATGTCGTCCCAGGAAACTCTCCACAGCTGGGCCACCAGCTCGTTCTCCAGCTTCAGCTTCCTATCCAACAGACAGGAGGACAGGTGTGTGTGCGTGTGTTTGCAGAGCTGGTGATGTATTAGTGTGTGTTAAAAACAAGGGGAAACACTGAGAGAGGCGACAGGAGAGCTCACCAGAGAGAAGAGACAGAAACGATTTCTGAGGTCAAAACAAGTTCTGATCATTTCAGGGTTGACACTGCTGACTAAGAAAGGCTCATGGTAACCACTAAACGTTGGGATGCGCGCGTAGAAGACGGTTAATTTCCAAAACACAAGAAAAAAAAAAGAAAATATTGACACCAAATTCGCTCAAATTACACAATAATTAATTGAATACACTGCAAAAACACAAAATCTTTCCAGGTATTTTTAGTGCAAATATCTTAGAACACTCTAAATAAAACAAATTTAACTTATAAGTAGCTTTTCAGCAAGATATATGAGCTTGTTTTAATAAAAAAGTACTAGTTTTATTAGCAGATTATTTCACCTAAAACAAAACATTTTTCAAATAAGTTAAATAATCTCCCAGTAAAACTACTTTTTAAAATCAATACTCAGGAATTACTCATAAAAGAAAAGAAACTATTTCTTGCTTAAATAGCAATTTTGTTATATTTGTACTAAGATATTTTCACTAGAAACAAGACAAAAAACTTGTTTTTGCAGTGTATTTATTATTTGTTGCCCTGTAAAACATTTGAGCTGCACTTAGTTGTGTCGACTATCTTCTACACTTTAAGTCAAATAAATTTAGTAAATTTTAGATTTTGAACCTAAATGAGTTTGTGAAAAATAAACTTACAGTAGAAAGTTGTTTTAACTTTTCATCAATTTAGTCAAGAGTTGAATAAACTAGAGTTTTAAAAAAACAGAAAGAAGTAAAAGGCAGGAGTGGGAACTATTTCCCAGAATGCTTAGCGGCATGTTTTTGTATCTGAGATGGAAGTGAGTTACATTGATCTGAGTCTAGTTTGTTAATTATTCTAAAGTAAAATAATTAGTTATTTTAACTTGATATTGTGAGTAAAAGAATAGAGAAATGTGTCTCTTTAACTAGATGAAGGCAGTTTATTTTCTTTTCATTGTGAAATAATTATTTTGTTTAAATTACAGCATGAAGTTAAAACTCACAATTCAAAATGAATGAACTTAAAAAACAATGTTTAGACGACTTGTCTCGTTAAATCAATTTCATGAGCTTTAATTCCTGAGTTAAACACAAACTACATTTCTTGTTGACTTAAATTTTCAAGTTAAACCAACTTCAAAGGTTTTACAGTGTGTTGCTTTAACCTAAGAACTGAGAACCAACCCAGATTTATTGCTTGACATGTTTATTAATGATATTAAACATAAACAGAAGGATAACTAAATACAAACATTATTAGTTTTTTCATACATAAACCATTTTCCTCTGTTTAGAGAAATTAAAGGGGCAAAAATGCACCAAAAATATTTTGTACTTTGTATTATTGTGAATAAAGTAAAATTACGGTAAGTTTATTTGAACTGTAGATGTAGGAAAAAATATCGTATTCAGTTTTTTATGAAGTTTATGAACGTCTCCTTACAGATCCTGAGAGCTTTTAGCTCCAGTACGTCCGTAATAAAAGTGACTGGATGGGTCAAAATCTGAGTAAAGTCAATGTTTTTGTTCGAAAGTGTAAAGTAAGAGATTAGCGTTTAAATACACTCAGTGAAGCCAAAGAATTCAGGTCTAATTTTAACATCCACCAAAGGTATTTTACTATATCAGCCTTCAAAATAAAGGATAACAAAAAGCAGCTGTGCGCTTTTATTTTTAGTAGATTAGAAATCTGGAAAGGAGTCTTTATTGGCAGAACAGTTCATCCAAAACGCTGCTGCCAAAAATCCAAAACCTACAGAAACAGAGTTACTTCATTGGGTTATTTACCCTGAAACTATTTACATTAACAATTTACCAGTATTTTGTTTCTTCAGTGTGATTATTATTATGTTTATTTACTCAATGTTTTAATGCCGGTTTGTTTAATTAAGGTTTCTGTGAAGGTTTTAAGTTACATTCTGCATGAATAAACACTTCTTACAGATGCTAAATGCAGCTAACAGCCTCTCTTCTGATTGGTCGATCTTCTGTCCAATCAGCTTGAGGCTTCATTACTTTGCCAAGGTGAGCTAAATGATACGCATCAATTTCTGCTTTTTAAATCTAATCAGATCGACACAAACTGCACAGAAATAAATCTTTTTTTTTTTTCAATCTCCCAAATTTTATTCCATAATTTTACAAAGCTATATTCACAAGTAAAAAATATTTTTGGTCAAGTTTTGCCCATAAAATCCTTCAAACTAATTCCCACTTCTCTCAAGTATTACAATATTTTAATACTGCAAACTGATGCATACAATTTACCATACAATGCATACAATGTTAACAAAAATATTAATTATCTACCACAAACACACATCAGTGTCAAAGTAATACAGTTACAACAGTAATGTTTCTTTAAGTAAATTGTGTCTCAATCTATTAAGAAAAGTGTATTTAGTATTTCATAAACATGCAGATGAGTTCAGCTTCTAGCAGTTGTATGAAAATTGCTGACATTTTTAAAAAGGTCAGAACAATTTTAGTGTTAAAAAGAAAAACGCTGTGATCTTTTTAAGTCCTGTTTTTTAAATGTTTATTCTCCACCCTCTGACTCGGGGCCTCGCTGTGACCTCTCTATTAATGACAGACAAAAGGAAAGACAGAAAAAAGACAGAGGAGGAGGGAGAAGAGGAAAGAGGATGTGTGAAAAAGAAAGGAAGTGAAAGAGGACAGGAGAGAAAAATACAAAATAAAATGGAGAGAGAGAGAAAGAGAGAGAGAGGGAGAGGTCCTGTGAGAGATTGAACTGCCACAAAAATGTGTTTTTATTTCCGTATCTTTGTGAGAACCAAAGTGAGTTTCTGAGTTTTGTGAACGACGACCTTTAGTAAAGGTCACCATTATAAAGCTCTAATGACAATGTGCAAAAGTGTTTGTTGTTCGGTTTCCAGTCACAGTCAAAGTAAACCTTAAACATTAAAAAAAAAAGAAAAAAACAGAAGTAAAAACCTGTAAATCAGACACTTTGTAAGCCATCAAACCAAAGCAACAAAGATCGACCAGATGGTGGCAGTATAGGCAGCTTGTCTTTACGCCTGTCAGCTCAGTAGAAGAAGCAGAAACTAATCTCAAGAACACCAACAGAAAAATAACTTTATGAGTGAGAAAACTATGTTTTCATTGTGTCTCGTTTTACATTTTGAAAGACTATAAAACTGTATTATACTTTAGTAAAAATACTTTTAGTAATCAACTGATCAGGCTTTTCTTGGGAAATGTTGATTTCTTGTTTTCTTTCAGTTCTGATGTGCCAATTCAGATTTTGATCCATTCTTTTTAGTCATATAACAGGCAAAAAACCCCACAAAAAACATCAATTTCCATAGTAAAGATAGTAATTTAAATCATGTTTTGCATGTTTTTGTATTTCCATTTGCTTAAAAAAAAACTAACAAAAAAATGACCCAAGTGCTTAAAAAACCAAATACAGACACGTTTTTGGCAATAAGTGAATGTTTTTTGTTGCATTGAAAAGAAGCCGTTTTAAAAACTTCCAGAATGTTAAGTCACATTCCACCGCTGCGGCGTTACCTAGCAACCACAGCCAAGCCCAGCCCTGTTACCTAGCAACGCATACAGAATTCCAGCACCTAGCAACCCGGTTTGAGTCAGTTTTTCTTAGATTATAGTCAGTTTTTCTCTCTTATTGGTTTGTTGAGCGTTAGTTCAGCTTCCTCTGCGTTCGTGAGTCTTCCTCCTTCAGTGTCACTACTATTCTTCTCGCCACAGCTGCACCGCATTTCCTGTGATTAGTGTTTCTGGTTCCTTTGTCACCTAACAACCCAGCCTGAGTATTTAAGCTCCTCATTGTTCATAGTTCAGACCTGGACTCTTCTGTTTCTCTGCCTTATCTGAGCTTCAGTCCTCTGGGTGTTGTTCTTTCCAAGCTCAGTCCTATAAGTTTTCTGTTTTCATCATTAAGCTTTTTAAAACGCCTCATTTGAGCGGCTGTTTGCACCTTAACTTCACATTTCACTGGAGCCATTCTGGAGCCTTCACCACAAAGATTTCTCTGTGCCTGATTAACAAAACGAAGAAGGGATTGTTTGGTTCTGCTTCCAGTCTCAGGATTTCACTGACAGCTTGCTCTACCATCTGTCAACGTTTGCTGTTGCTTGCATTTCTTACTTTCAGTGAAGCAAAACACTAAGAGGCATTTTTTAGCATTAACAAAAATACATATTTTAAAAATATATCTTGTTATCTGTAAGATTAATTACGGAAAACAATCACTCAGCAGAGTAGCTGACATATATGTAATGGTTTAAAGGGGCATTATTTTGTCAAATCGACTTTTTTGAGCTTTATATCATGTTAAAATGCTATTCTCTCATCCAAGCATACCTGGAGTGTTTTGATTCTGTCCTAAATGTTTAATAAATCCTTTATTCTCCCCTTTCTGTTAACATCACCCTGAACAATATTAAAGACATAATGGAGAAACTTTGATGTGACAACTTCCTGAAGGCGAAGTGTTGGAAAGAGCAGGAGCTTCTTAAAGAGACAGAGGCCCAATTTCAAGGCATCAAACTAAAAAGTCAAATCACATTTGACATACAGCATCTTTATAACTGAAGTTAACATTGTTACTTGATTGTGATATAAAATGGCACTATGAATGTGCCTCGAAAATATATAATGCTTCCCTTCAACTTTCTGATTCTCATTCTAATCCAGAAAGTTGGTGGTGAAATTATTGGTTGCCAGCTCAGTCAAAAATACAAAAATAAACCATAAAAGTTGTTAAAATTATTCCTGACCAGCTGCTGTATCTTATTGACCCACAATATTTAATGTAGTTTACATTTTCTAAAGGGAAACACAAACTGACACCAGGATCCGCTGAGCCCGTGAGTCTCACCTGTAGATGAAGACGGTGATGGTGACGATGATTATAAAGACGAAGCAGATCACTATGGCAACCATCTGATGCATTGTAATGGTACCTGTGTGGGTGAGAAGGAAAAGCAGCCTGCATCAGCACAGGAAGACGACGCTGTTTGCTTCCAGCATGAAGAAAATGGGAATCTTACTGCGGTTCTGCAGCCACACGATGCTTTCAAGTAGAGCAAGCAGACACTGTTTTAATCTGCTGACATGTCTTTAAATGCAGCTACAGTCATTAAGTACCTGGAAATATATTTACAACTATTTTTAAAGCATTTTGCTTCATTAAGAACAAAAACTTTAAAGGATCTTGTTATTCTATCTGACAGAAGCTGATGGGAGAATTTGTTGAAAGGTGTGGATTAATTACTGCTCTGAGTATGTTGTATTGGCATTGTTTTGAGTCCATATACTCCAGTTAATGATTAATCAATTACTATTTATTATCGATTATTTCAATAATTGATTAATCACAATTTATCTGATTAATCGTTTCAGCTGTACTGAAGAGTTTCGGCTCTTTTGCAAAGAAACCTGAGCAACAAATTGAGTAAATGTGCGAAGCTGGTAGAGAGACAACACTGCAAAAACATAAAATCTTACCAAGGATTTTTGATATAGTTTCTAGTGAAATATCTTACACTTGAAATAAGACAAAACTAACTTAAAAGTAACTTTTCAGTAAGATATCGGAGTTTAAGTAAGTAAGTAAGTAACTCCTTAATATTAATGAAAAAGTAATAGTTCGATTTGCAGATTATTCTACTTCCAACATGGGAAAATATTAAGGAATTACTGACTTAAAATATCTTGCTTAAGGGTTACTTATGTTAGTTTTGTCTTATTTCAACTGTACTAAGATATTTACTGTATAATCTGTACTTGGTTAGATTGTGTGTTTTTGCAGTGAACCCAAAACAATGTTGGTGCTTCTACCAAATTTATGGGGCTCTTTTCAGATTTTTATTCAGAAAACTAACTTTTCCTTTCACTTCTTAGCTATGCTTCACTACTATGTTGGTCTACCACATAAAAATTCAATAAAACCCAATGAAACATGTGGTTAAAGTAAATATTTGTGTCAGATTTCCATGTATGTGTGCTGTTCGTACGTGCAAGGCAGGTCGGGTGGTCGTTCCTGAAGCCGCACTCTGGCATGTCTACGGGTATCTTCCCTCCAGGCCACCGAATATTACTCTTATCCAGCGACTTGCTGCTGCCATAATACACAGACACTACCTGAAAACACACAGCAATGATTAAATTATCATTACTAACCATGATTAGCTGTTCTGGAGCTTTCGTGCATTAGTTTGGCATCATTAAAATAATGTCAGGGTGGAAAGTTGTCAGCAGTTATTGTATGAAAACAGTGCATCAGGGTAATGAATCATTCTGTAAGGAATAATATTCTTAGTGCAAAACATGTTTTTATCATCATTTTGTCAGTGTGCTCAATATCAGCATTGCAAATAACTTCTTTGGCTACAAACAGTGTCTGGTTTTTAAAACTCATACCGCGACCATATTTGGCAGATCACATCGACCCTCATTGCCCCGTTTTTACCTAGAGCAATTAAGATGATTGTATTTGAACGCAGAGAGACCTCATTGTTGATAGAGGAGAAAAACAAAGTAAATGTAGTAGTCTGTTTGTCTGTTACACTCTGAAAGACCATTAACAATGGTCTCCAACTTTATAGGCCTCAGTTAAATAATGTCAAACCAACATAAATCTGGGTGTTGGTGCAGATAAACTGCAAACTGTAAAAACAAACATTGTTGTTTCTATCTAAACTAGACTGGACTCTTATGCAAATTTCACATTTTGAACGTTTTTTTTGTACTTCCATTTGCACTGAAAGAAGGGAAACGGTGCAGTTAACGTTTTATTTCCAGTTAACACATTAACAAGGTGTTTGTTGGGTTAAATTGGTTTGTTCTTGTAAATATAACAGATTACCATACCTTATGTGGAACTTGTTGGAAGAAAAAAATGTGTAAAGTTAGTGATTTATTCTTTAAGTTTGGGTCTCAACTCCTTCTATAAACAACCCAACTGCTTAAAAGAAAACACCCAGACAAGTTAATATTTTTTAATGTCTGGAAAATGAGCCATTTCAAAACCTCCAAGTTTTTAAATTGCCTTCCACAGACCTGTTACCTAGCAACCCCAGCCAGGTCCAGCCCCGTTACCTAGCAACCCCAGCCAGGCCCAGCCCCGTTACCTAGCAACCCAAGCGGAACTTTGGTCAGCTGGTTTTACCAATGGCTGATGGGAAAGGCGAGAGTTTGTTTGCAGCCATTTTTATGTGTGAATGTAAACACTGAGTTTGGGGGCGTGGCCAGCAGCAGCTTTTTTAGATTTAAAGTGACAGATTTAAAACATCTCAATCTGAAAGGAGATCAAAATAGGAAGAACTGAGAAGACTAAAATCTCATTGTCTAAGTACTAAGTGTAGTATAACCCGTAGACCTACGTCTGTTCAACCTTTAATGTTACTCCTACTGAAACTTTCCCAATCTTCAGTCTGTTTTTTAAAGTGATCCATAGTTTATCTGACTTAGGGCTAAAATGCACCTTTTAGTTAATAAGTAACTTGTTTCTTAGGTATTCTGAATGAAAAGGCTAGTCTTCACACACTGCTAGAGCGTGAAGTTCAAAAACTGTTATTACTGTAGCTGAAGTCATTAGTTAGTCTTTACCTTACAGACCCAACAATCCCTCTGATTGTTGTCCTAACAGACCCAGAACTAGTTTGAAATAACTCCTGCTGCCTTTTCCTGACCACAGCTGCAGATTCACGCTTATCCCGGTTTCATAAATCACTGTGAAGGCCTCATCTGAAATTTTACCTGAAACTCTCCAGACTCTGGATCCGTCATGTCCCACACGGCAAAGTCCGTCTCTCTGTCTCCAACCTTGTCCATCTTCACCTCTCCCGACACGCCTGTAGAGAAATCACACATTATCTGAGTTAATTTAATAAAAAGTCCTCTTTCTTCTCTGCCTTGTTTGTTTACTTTTTCTCCTGAACATATTTTATAATTGATAACAGTTATTTGTGTTGTTTTAAATGAAAAAAAAAAAATAAAAAAAATACAACGCAGAGAGTGATTGAAAACAGTTGTTGCTTTCGTTGATTAAAGTCCAACAAACTGACAAAAGCCAAGAATGTGACTGAAAGAATTATGAGGAGGAGGAGACTCAGCTTTCAGCTGAGAGGGTGGGAAGAGTCACAGCATCCACAAAAAAGAGTGAAAAAGTCCAGATTTGGAGCTCAGCATCTCAAAAACAGACTGGTATTTAAATGAACTGGATTCCAGATGTTCCACTTCTTCTGCTCATGTTTTCTGATTACGTTCAGCTGCAAACTGAGAGCAAATCCACACCTGGCCTGAAACCTGATGTCAGTGTTTTAGTGTGAGAACTTTTTCACACCATCCAGACCAGTAAAGCTGAACGCTCGATCGTTTACCTTTTCTGGAAAGCAGTGGGAGGAGAAGGAGTGGCGCAAAGCGGGAATTCAAACATACTGGTGACATTAAGGGTTGTTGCTGCTCCAGACACGAGAAATTATTGTGATAAATGATAACATCGTCATTTTGAGATTATTTTCAACTAATCTGGTGATAAAAATGTAGTGGATTATTAATGCAAGCACTCAAAAATAAAAAAAGTTAAACTTCTAAGATTTAAAAGAAAAAATGTATATCCTAGTCCACATATGTTTTTATTTATTACATTTATAGATTATTTTTAGCTTAACATATTTGTATGTGCATGCTTGTTATTTATTTATTTATTTACATTCAGTCAAATTGAATTACTACATCACTCTTAGATCTATCTATCTATCTATCTATCTATCTATCTATCTATCTATCTATCTATCTATATCTTAAATGCAAAATGTATATATCTGTTTTGAAGTTTTTATTTACTTACTGATCTGAGTCTGTATACTTCAATTAACAATCCATTGATAGCTAAATTAGTTGATTATTTTATCCTGACTCATAGTTTAAGTATCAGGAGTCTGAAAGCCTTCGTGTTTTGTTCTCATTTAATCTTGAATAGAGACCAGAGCATGACGTGTTTCTTTTTCAGCACTTTTCGCCTGCTTCATGTTGTCAGACAGATTCTTTTTCAGTGATTTTTTTGTTTTACAGGTCTGACAGTGACCAGAAATACATTGCTGTTGCCCGTCAGAGCTCCCTCTACTGCCAACTACTGGAGTCGCCTTGCTACTCCTGTCCAGTTCGTCCTGAATTCAACCAGCATCGCTCTCTCCTCCTCTGACGCACATCGCCGGTGATTGATGGGCGCTGACTTAGTTTCAGTGTGTGTTGGTGGATAAAAGCAGTTCAATCTAATAAAAAGCAAGCAGAGCGGCCTGTTTATCAGCGCCATCAACACGCTGAAAGTCACACTGAAATGACAAGGGTGTGTTTTCATGGATCCGAGTGTCTGAGTTCTCAGTGTGATCCTGGTTTTGATTATATTACAGTTTAGGTATAAATTTAGCTACTATATATGGGGGAAATTAAATGAGCTTTTGATGCAGTTAGGGTAAATACTAGTATCAGTTTCCTTATGTAAAAGCTGTAAATATAGGCATCTATAGGTCAAAGGTGACCTATTACGCTTCCTTGAACAGGTTAGAATAGGTCATTACACTTTTTTCCATCAAATCCTTCTTAGATAATGATATTTTAATCTGCTCTGGTCTGCTTATTTATTTAGACATGTTGCAATGTGACGTCACGCAGGCAACATCTCCCAGATGGAGGGCAAAAACCGCTCACAGACGATGATTACCATTGGTTTTACCTGTCCAGTTGTCAGCATAACGCACTGAATCTTTAACATAAGCCTGATGTGTAAAGGAAAAAGAATGCAGTGCTTTGCTATTAATTGTCAACTTTAGGACAATGAGATAACAAGGTCCGAGGGTAAAACACTTCACAGGCTAGGCTTTAATAAAAAACAAATAGCGAGGGGATCAGTAATGCTAGATTGACAACCTTCACATGTAGATGTGCTGCGGGATTCTGTGTTCATGTTCAATTAAAGAAAAAAAGGCGATTCACACACCAACTCTGACAGCAGAGCTGTGTTTAAATTAGCTAATCAGCCACTGCTGTGTCCAGACAATCACTTATTAACAACAGCAAAATAAACACCAAGCCTGGTGTGGGAAATGTTTGCGTGTTTTTTTTGTGTTGATTCCCAATACACTAGTGGAGCTGTTGTCAGTCAGTTGCTACAGCAACGAGTCTGTGTATAGCATAGGGGGCACAGAGAGCGAGAAAAAAGAAGAAAACAAGTGGTTTTGAGTTGTTCTTCAGTAGGTATTCTGCTTTATTTGTCTTTAGCTGTGGCACTAAATTAGTAACACCTACATCTCCAGGTTTCATTTATCGTTCTACTGCAGCAGCGCAGCGATGGATGGCATCTAAAAGAAGAACCTGGGTTGCTAGATGAAGGGCATGTCTGCCGATTTGTGATGCTACATTACAGAAGCTTTTGAAATAAGTCATCAAAAAACATGAACTTGTTGTCAGAAACCAACTGGGTGGGTTTTTAAACCGTTGGTCTGTTTTAAGGAGGAGCTGAGACCCAAATGGAAGCAGAAAAACATGCAAAATATGAATTTTACACAACAGACCCCCTGTAATTTACTCATCATATTCATGGATATCATGAATTTTAGGCTTGAACTTATTTGAATCCACACAGTCAAAATTGATCCTACTGGCTCAAATATGTACATACAGCTCTATGAAAGTTCCCCGTCAATCACATGGGTTTTTGTATCAATCAAGTTTTGTCCATAAGGCTGACTGGAGTTTGACCTTTGTAATTGTTGGTTTGTAGTTAATCTAAACAGGTTGGTTTGCTGGTTTTAAAGATGGCTCATTCAGTCACTTCCTGAAGCGTAAACTATGAAACCAAGCAGATTATTTCTCGTCTTCATGCAGGTCTCCTCACGGCGGCTGCATCAACAGATTCATGATCACAGGCATAAATAATGACGCAGTGATCAGATTAGCGCTTCTGTCCAGCTGAGACCGTCTGCCTGTCTGGTTCTTCCCATGATGCATCGTCACTTTCTGGGGACGTTTCTCACACACCTGGACCCACTTCCTCCAGTCCTGCATCGCTTTGCGTTTCTTATTTTGTGCTGTTTTGTCTCTTCTTGCCTCGTCTTTATTCTTGAGGTATTTTATTTTGTTTGAACTATTAACAAGTTCAAAGTGACTCTTTCTCCCTCTGGATCCAGATCTGTTCTGCCTCTTTAAGTCGGACAGAAACCTCGTCTACTTTCATATACTAAACTATTTTTCCTCAATGATTGGATGCAATCAGCTGGGCTTCTTGGACAACTTGTACTGGTACCAATTGTACTTTATTATAACTAAAACTGACGATATGATTAGACTGTACTGGGCTGAACTCGCTGTATAAAAGCCTCTTAGTTATTGACCTCACATTTGTCTAACATGTTCTGTCCAATGAGTTTCTAAAATAAAAGGAATAAAGAAAAATAAAAGGAATAAAGAAAATACACAAACAGAAAAAACATCTGAATTTTCAGAACATGTCTATTTTGTATGGGAGGTCATAAGGGACTAAATTAAATAAATACCAATAAACGTGTCATAAAATAAATAAATGTTTAATTTAGTGTTTAGGCATAATTTAATCAACCAATCAAGGTTGTTGAAGTGCTTTACATATTAACACAAAATTACAAAGTTATAAAGAAAATCACATACAGTCAACAATTGAACTAACTTTAAATTTTTATGAGTGACATCACCAAAATCAGACATATCAAATATGTTGGTAAATATTTAATTTATTATGTTTATTTAAGAAACATGTCATACGGTCCTTAAAATGCTAATTTGTAACTGCCAAAGCAGATAATTAGTTATGTATTTAATTATTTAATGCTTCCTGTTCCTGCAGCATCACCATAGGAATAATTTTATCTGTCAAACTAGCCTATCAAAGTTGAGGGGCGGGGCAAGGGTGCTTACCTTTGGGAGGAACCGGAGGCGGGGCTATGGGTTGATGGGCGGGATCAGGGATTGGTGGACAGACAGAATGAATGCCAACTTCGTGTGCCACAAAAATCCTCCATTATGCCTACGGAGGATTAGTTTATGATTTTAGCCTCAAAACATGAGGCCAACACTGATAGGACAGTGTTAGCCTCGCCCTTTCCACACATAGCCCCGCCCACCAACACGTACCCCCGTCCCTCGACTTTAATGGCCATGTTTGACAGATAAAATTATTTTATGGTGCACAGGGTCGCACCTACATATTATTCAGGTGGTTGCGAAAACATAAATAGGCGCCCCCCCTTCCCCCCCACTTCCCGAGACATAGACGCGTGAAAGGCAAAACTCGCTACATTTACCCCGTTATGTGTGCGAGGTGAAGGAGCTTAAGGGCGCTCAAGTGGATGCGAAGACATCATCGGCACGCCGCCCCATCCAGATGGGGTTTTGACGCCCCCTCTGGTGCAGCGCCCCTATGCGTTGCATGCGCTGCATCCACTTTTTGTGCCACTGATGGTGCATTGTCTATTATATGTTTGCATTTTAATCATTTAATGACATACTTAATAAATTGCCTATTAAATAAATTATCAAAATTATTTCAACACGTTTTTCTTTAATTTTGTCACTTTTAGCCCTTCATAATTTTGTCACATTTAATTTTTTTCTGTTTTAGATTTTCTCTGTCTGGTTTGTCTCAGATTGTTAATCTGGTCCATCTCACCGTCTCTGAGTTTGCAGAAACCCAGAGAGGCATCTCAGTGCTTTCCGCTGTGTGAGTCAAGAATGATGAAAGCTCTTATCTGTTTATCTTTTAAATATTTCACAAACTAAAACAGAAGAGTTATTTCTTGAAAGTTTGAATCAACATCTGCATCTGACCGACTGAGGCGTGTTTTATGGACCATAAACTTCAGGTCTGCTGCGATGATAGATCGCAGTCTGTCTCTGCTATTTGTTCAGCAGTTTTTCTTTCTCTGTTTAGTTTTGTGGTGAAGCAAGAAGAAGTTATTTCAGTTCCAAGGTCCAAATTCAACAAACGCTATCTGCTGCTTTTTAGGTTTTGAGGAAGAAAAAAAAAGTTTGATAAAATCTCAACAGAAGAGACAAACGCAAACAAAGGGGAGGAGATCAGGGGAAACATTTCTGATAATATTTAATCCCAGAATTGTCGTCTAGGTTATTTTTGATTTAAACTGGATCAAACAAATAAGTTTAAAGCAAAACTGACAAACAGTTATCTCACTCCTTCCTGGGAAAACCAGCTGGGTGTGGTGTCAGTGCAGGAATTTGGGGCTCCATTGTTAGAAAAACTTTCCATAATAATAGATTTTATGAAATTAGGAAATGCATTTTCTTTGGGGGATTCATTTTAAAATGACCCATTTACATCTGGGTATTACACAAGGAGAACAAAACATCCTAGTATGAACATTCCTGTGCTTTTATGTTTTAATATGAAGATACTCTGTATTTGTCTTTAGCCCACCTTACTCCGACGCCCTCTAATAAAAACCATTGGAACCAGTTTTCCCTAGAAATCACTCAACCATCTAAAGCAGTGGTGTCCAAACTTTTTCTGGGAGCCAAAACTGGACAATTTAAACAACTGGCGGACCACAAAATCCATCATATTAAAACTGCAAAAATTATCTTATACTGATAAGATAATTTTCACTGATAAGATAATTTGTTGAGTATTGTCTACTCAACAAAAACTACATTTCTATGACATAAAAAATCTAAAACATAAAAAGGTCCTTGGTCTTTTGCCATATTCAAAGAAAAACAGACAATTTCCACATTTTTGGGTCATCAGTTGTTTTCTAGTTTGTTGGCCAAGTTTTTACTACTCTTGACTTCTGGTCAAGGGCCAAAAAACATCATTTCAAGGGCCACAAATGACCCCCAGGCCACATTTTTGACACATCTAATCTAAAGTAATGTCTAAAAACGTTTATTTGTTTTCGGGTCAGGCAAGATCTTAAGTGATAGCTACAGATTTTTAACTGCTTTTGTTCCAAATTGAATCAACTTATTTCCATATAAAGTATGTATCTTAGTGAGGAATGCAAACCAAAACACATTCGCTCAGCATTTTACTCCATTAAAGGTGTTTACAGACAGATCCTATAGAGTATGGCTGTAAATATATGAGACGCAAACCGAAATGCAAAAAACCCCCAAACAGGTTAATACTATAAATATTGTTACATCTTACAGCTTGGGTTGCTAGGTAACAGGCAGGACTCCAATGAGGTTGCTAGGTAACAGCAGTGCCCATCAATTGTGACTTAACAATCATGAGAGTTTTGAAACGGCTTCATTTCCAGACACCAAAAAACCTTAACTGTGTTTTTTAAGCTATTAGCTTGTTTTTCGAAGCAAGACAAAACATCTGAAATGCAAATTTTGCATAAAAAGACCCCTTTAAAACTTTCTTGTGTCATATGTTGAGACATAATAAATCAATGTAGAGTTGCTACAAAATAAATATCAGGAATGAGAGTTGAAACAATTCCTCCTTGCTACTGAGTATGCTAATGTTAGCATTAGCATGTTTTATTAAAGCTTAAACTGTCTTCACAACCAAATCAGTCACCTACTTGACAATTTATTATCTGGACTTAGGCACAGGTTTTTGCTAATACTTTACATTATTTAAATGTTTCTAAAACTTGACTTGAAATAAAAAAATAAACCTGATTAATGAAAGGAAATTTTCCCCCAGGAGGATTCAGCTCAATTATATTTAGTTTAAGGTAAAGTGTCAACAACACACACACACACACACACACGCACACACACATACACACACACCCTCCGTTTTCCTGTGTCAACACTGTCAGCAGTAAAATTAGGCGAAAATTTTTCTCTTTGTTTTTACACTTGCAAACTGTTTCCTGAAGCTGTTAGGGACTCTGAAAAATGACTGACGACTTCCTGTGTGTGCTAACAATGTAAGGCGTTCAGCCTTGACAATATACCGCGGACCGACTCTGAACTCCAGAACCTGGGTCTGCCTGACATTGCAGGTTCTCCAGAATGACCCACAAAACAACCCTCAAATCTCTGCACGCTTCTGACCAGGCAGAACAGAGAAAAGTGAAACTTTCCCTTTAAATTCCTTGCTGTGTGACTTTCCTGGCCTGGCTGTTGGTTTGGGCCTAAGACTTCCTGTTCCCAGTGTCGCTGCCAGCTGGTACAAATTTGCGCCGCAGCTCTGCGCTAACACGCCAGCTCCCCGCTGACACACATCACAGCCGTGAGAATGTGAGCGTCCGTCAGGCTCAGATTCCCAGGCTGACCTCCGCGGCGCTCCGGGGCTCCTGATAGGTCTTGAGGCTCGTTGGTTAATCGACTGCATGATTGATTGGTGGCAGAGAAACGCTGGTTTCTCTCAGGGCGCATTGAGCCAACTTCAGGCTTTACAGGCTCTGATTTACACCAGTAAAAATACCAAATAACTGGCAATTTTATCATGACTTCATAGAGCGTTAGCTTATGATTAAAATGTTTTAATAGATGGTCAAAGGCTTTTTCAAATTAACATGTTTTCTAATAAAGAACAGTGTGATTTTTTACTTGATTATTGAATCTTGCAATTACACGCACTTAATATAATTTTTATAATGTTTTTCAATGCAAAAACACAAAATCTTACACTGTGGTTGCTAGGTGACGGACAGAGTTCCACTGTGGTTGCTAGGTGACGGACAGAGTTCCACTGTGGTTGCTAGGTAACGGACAGAGTTCCACTGTGGTTGCTAGGTGACGGACAGAGTTCCACTGTGGTTGCTAGGTAACGGACAGAGTTCCACTGTGGTTGCTAGGTGACGTTTGGGCTTTGCTGGGGTTAGGTCAAAGTGCAGTGTCCGCTGATTTGTGACGTTACATACAACAGGTTTTTGAAACGGGTAATTTCCAGACACCAAAAAACATGAACTTACTGCCAAAAAACAACTGGGTGTTTTTAAAAGCGCCTAGTCTGTTCTTAGTAGCAGCAGAAACACAAATGGAAGAACAAAAATAAGCAAAATGTGAATTTTTCATAATAGATCCCCTTTAACATGCATTAATGCCTTCAGTCTTCCTTATCTCTGCTCTGTTTGCTTAACACTACACGAAAGCTCTGTGATGGTGTTAAAATTCATATTTTTATCTTGACTGAAGCATTTTATGTCCGCAGAACAAACAGTTAATTAAACATGTGTTTTTGCTGTTACTGAGTGAGCAGATTTACTGTGAAATCGAAGGCGTGTTTTGTTGGTAACACTCCGGTGAAGTGCAGCTGCATTTTAACACAAAGCTGAAAATGAGATGGATATTTCTGCGCTGCGGTTTTCTGATTAATAACACACATTTTCAAAGCAGACGGTTCTCATCCAACGCTGCGCTCTGATTGGTTCACCACCGACAGCCCATTCCTATCTGAGCGCCAGGCCTGTCCAGAACAGGAGAAGAATCACCTGAGAAGCTCCTGTTCCACATCCTGCGTGTCACCAGATCTCCTTTGGGTCTCTGGATGGGTCCCGGTCCCGACGCCTGCTGGCTCAGAGTCTCGTTCAGAGCCTGAGCGTACAGCATCACGCCGTCGTAGAAATCTGCCGCTATCAGGTTGTACTGACAGGGAAACACAGACGCGTCACGTCAACAGGAAATGTCTGCCTGACGTCATCCTGCCACGATGGATGTACTTACCAGAGAGTCTTCGATGGTGAAGTTGAAACTTTCTTTTGCGTCTCTTTTCAGATCTTCAACAAACTTGAAATATTCTTGGTTCTGAGGCTCCATGTAGGTCAGCACCTTCACACTCTGACAGGAGACGGTAAAAACAGTGAATTCACCTGTAAGACTGAACTTCTTCAGAGAAACGAGCAGAGTGACCTCTCACCCTGAAGGCCATTTTGGCTGCGTGGTCGTCCTCGTCTCCTCGGTACCAGGGCCTGGCGGCAGAGTTGGGAAGTAATGAGTTACATTTACTCAATTACATTTACTTCAGTAAACTTTCTTATTAAATCTACTTTTTGGAGTATTTTTACTGCGTATTTTTGCTTGACTAAATTTATTCTGACGTATGGCTTCCAGAAAACTCATTTTCATTTTGGGCCAAATCAAGATCATAAATGCTCTTAAAGGGCCAGAATGTACTGATAAAACCAGCCAGCAAACTGCTAAAAATAGTAATGAATTCTTAAAGTTAAATAATATTTAACATCTTTTCAGTGCCACCAGAATTTCACGATTGTTTTTGTGATTATTTGCAATAAAAATCAAAGTGTTTGTTGTACCAATTTGGAAATATTTGCACTTATTTATGATGGTAAATGCGACTTTTTATCACTTGCTGTATAGGTCATGGGCCATAATCTGACATCATTTAAAGCTGAGGCAGATGTTTAGTACAAGTAAGAAAGTTTTTGACAATTTTTGAGAAAAATCTGCAATAAACTGCCAGTTAAGTGCTGGCGCAAAAAAGTGTGGGGATTTGTTGATTTTGTGTGAATTTCCACAATAATTCGCAAGAAACTGGAAGGACTGATTGATATAATATGGCAGTAAACAGGTAAAAACTGCATTGATTTGATTGATAACATAACACTTAAGCACACTTACTGTTTAGTCTAGAATCTAGAGGGCCACATAAAAAAACTGTGGCGGGCCAGATTTGGCCCACGGGCCTCGAGTTTGACACGTGTCTTAGTGGACAGAAAATTTCTGGATTTTCTACCAATTGAAAGAGGAACAAACATGTTTTAACCAAAAATTCAAATAGGTTTAACAAAAACCAGTAGTTTTTGATAAATTTCCATAAGTTTTTTGTTGAAAGAAACTTATTGTAAAAATTTTCTTTTGCCTGATTTTCTTTTTTGCTAGTTAAATGAATTATTGTCCTTTTCATCCTTAAAATATCAAAATTTCCACTTAACTGTATATTTTGGTCCGTCTGATGATGTAATTTTTAAATATTAAATGATTGATAATTTGATCAGTTACTTTTTAATCTTACTTGAGTATTTTCTACCCACCTCTGCAAGTCGTTTTGTCCGCCACTCAGACTCTCAGCAAAAAGGTCAATGAAGAGGAAGACAAAGTCCTCCAGGTCCACCCGGTCCTTCCAGAACTGGACCATCAGGTTCCGTAAGATGTCCCGCGGACAGCAGACGTACACCACTGCCAGAGACAGGAGACCGACTTCATTACAACAAGCAGAGGGCAGATTATTTTTATTATGAAGGAAACAAACAGAAACCAGCAAAGAGACGTTGATGCTTTATGGGAGAAAACCAACCTGGAAACATTTGATTTTTCATTTTCACTGCAAAAACCCAAAATCTCACCAAATATTTTGTCTAGTTCTGAGTGTAAATACATTAGAACACTTTAAATAAGACAAAACTAACTTACAATTAACTTTTCAGAAAGATGTAGGAGTTAGTTTTTAAAATAATTCTTTAATATTAACAAAACAGAGCTGGATCCACTGGCATGTTATTATGATGCAATATTAAGATCAGGTAAGGAAAAAAATAAGAATTAAAAAATAAATTATGAGAATAAAAACATAATATTACAAGAATAAAGTTGTAATATTACGAGATTTGAGTTGAGTTGATTTTGACTTTACTGAATGTAATAAAAGAATAAATAAATAAAATAAATTTAAAACAAAAGCAAACAAAAGAAGAACAGCAGTAAAGTATATTTACACGTTCAAATGAGGGGGTAAAGTTATAAATATATTTTTACACTCATTTACAGCATCATCCAATAAAGAGAAGAAAGTCATAGCAGCAGACACAGTCGCTAATAATTTCAAAGTCCTGCTATTGATAATAATTTGATGTTGATGAGTTAACAGATTATTTCCTTATTTGTAAAACAAATATCAAAATATAACTTCACAAGATGCTCAACATTCCTCATTTTGGTGATTTTATACATTATTCCCCTTTATAACATGGGAAAATGTCTAATTGGTGAAATAATCAATATTTAAAACTGGAACTTTAAAAAAAAATCAATTTTAATGAATTATTTATGCAAAGCAAACTCCTATATTTTGGTAAAAGTTGTCTGTTTTGTCTTATTTTAAGTGTACTAAGATCTCTGCACTACAAACAGACCAGTAATGCTTGGTAGGATTTTGTGTTTTTGCAGTGTTTTGTTTCTTTTAATCATCTTCAACGTTAAACTCGACTATGTCTGCATGTACTTGTTGCTGAATCCTTGAAGCTGGATTTGACTCAACTTTCTGTCCTTTTGTGTCTTTTGATTTGGGTCTTTGTTTATCTCCTTAATGTGACTTTTATTTGTCACGGCCACTTTAACTCCTTTAGCTTTTGGAAGAGGTTGTGTTCGTACGTTAAATGCGACTCTCTCTCTCTCTCTCTGTGATGATTTTGCTGTTTTCTTCCACTCTGAAGCCGCTCTGATCTCGTTTGGTCGTTTTCTCACATTGCACTCGTCTAACGTCATTGTGCCATTCTCAGAGTGCTTCAGGGTCCAGTTGGACTCCAGCAGATTGTGAACCAGGCACGGCTCAGGGCTCGTGACCTCAGCTCTCCGTTTCCATGGCGATAATCAAAGAACCCCCTCTAACGAGCTCAGCGGCTAGACAGGACACACTCGTTAGGATCGTTATGAACAGTACTTCGGCAAAGGTGTCAACTCAGCCCTCGAGACAACAGAAATACTGAAATCAAATGCGTGTTGAGAGGAGCTAGTCGGATTATTTTCACAGATAATCTCAGTTTGTTCAGCAACAGGATGCAGGCTTGGGAATGTGACGTGTGAAACCTGAGTGTTCTTGGGCCAGATTCTTGTTCTTTTGTCCTCCATGTTTCTGCTTTCCTAATTTTTTTTAAAGCATATTGTGCAATTTATGTTGTCATAGCAACAGAGCTGAAGAAAAAACTGTTGTTTAAAAGGGATCTATTCTTCAAAATTATAATTTTGCATGTTTTTGTACTTACATTCGTGTCCCTACTGCTACTAGAAGCAGCTAAAAGCGCTTAAAAAGAAACGCCCAGACATTTTTTTGGCGATAGTTAATGTTTTTTGGTGTCTGGAAAATGAGCTGTTTCACAGTCACATTCCATGGACAACACGCCGTTACCTAGCAACCCCAGCCCCGTAACCTAGCAACGCAAATGGAGCTGCAGCATGTTTGGTCAGCTGGTTTTACCACCTTATGTGCTGCATAATGGCTGTTGGAAAAGACAAGAGTTTTGTTGCTGACTTACCATTCAGAAATCACATGGTGCAACCTTGTTGGTTGTGCAGGAGGCTCTACTTCTGCTTTTCAAAGATGTATGGTTATATAATTTCTCATCTGTTTGCAGTCATTTTCACGTGTGAGTGTAAACATTGAGTTGGGGGACGTGGCCTGCATCAGCTTATTTGGATTTAAAGTGACAGGACGCCCTAAAACAGCTCAAACTAGGCAGAACTAAAATCTCATTATTTAAGATTTTGTGCAAAAGATGCAATGAACATGTTTTATAGAGTTTATAAATCTATCCTAACCTGTTCAAGGATGCACAATGGGTCGCCTTTATGCCACTAGAATAAAGTCTGACTCTTTGAAAGAAAGATCTGGAATGGTTAAAAACATTAGCACCATACTCTAGATTGTTTTTCCCCAGATAATAAAATATTAAAGTTGCATGAGAACAAGTGAAAGCATCCTTCCTGCACCCTCCAGTCGAACCACATTCTGTTTAAATCTGGAGCAGACTGAAAATATCAGCCTCCCCAGTGTCACTCAAAGTCCTCCACAGAAAGAAAAATGTCCCTCCCCACCCCGCGCCGCTGGGTCCCCCGAGGTGGACCCAATAACTGCGGGCAGCAACTTTCACATGTGAAACCCAGAAAGTTCCACCATGTTTGTCTTTCATAAACTGTTTTTAATAAAACTCTGAAAAAAAATACAAAAAGGCAGAGCGAGAAACTTTTCACTGACACACAAACACATGTTCTCTGTTTCCATGACTTCAGAGGACATTAATCCAACTGACACCTATTTCAGAAAACTTACTCCAGTTGTTGCCATAGCAACCGCTCAGCTAACCCTTTCCTCAACCTCAGCCGAACCATAAACGTCTTAACTTTAACACGTTTTGATATACGATACGTGGAACTGAAGACACTTCCCCATAATCTGACTGTGTAAACAGATTTGCATGAATTATGTCTGCCAAGCGCGCAGACACACACCGAGGGGTGATTACTTTGAGGACGTCCAGCATTGCCGGGGGCAGCAGCTGGTGTCGCTTAGAGAGAGGAGCAGTTACCGACCGAGCCCGTGATGATGTCATCCCAAACACCAAACTGCACCCGGTACGCCTCGGACCTGCTGGGGTCCAAACCTGACGCTTACCAACACTGATGTCGCTGACACCTGAACAGGATATCTGTGCAGAAACTTTATGGAGTCCACACAACTAGCAGCAGATTTACAGGGAAAATGTCACAGAAGGGAATAAAGTTTTAAATTACGTCACAAAATGTAACACACCAAGCTTCATGCTAGGGAAAATTAAAGAACAGATGACAAAATCATCGCCACTGCAAAGCCACAATATCTTACTATGTTCTTTTGGTCTAGTTTTCACCCCAAATATCTTCAAATTCGACAAAACTACAAGTAACTTTTAAGCAAGATAAAGGAGCTTGTTTAAAACAAATAATTCTGTAATACTGGTAAAAAATACTAGCTCCGCTGGCAGATTTTTTTCACTTTTTTCACAACCAACTGGCATGGCATCGTTACCTAGCAACCCCAGCCAAGCCCAGCCCGTTACCTGGCAACCAGTTCTAGTTCCACTGGCAGATTATTAGAAAAAATTCTTCTTATAAGTAAAATAATCTGCCAAGGGAAGTAGAACTTTATTTTCAATATTAAGGAATTACTGAAAACAAGTTCTTGCTCAAGTTACTTAAAGTTACTTTTGTTTTTCTTCAAGTATACTGAGAAATTTGCACTAGAAACTAAATCAAAAATACTTCGTAAGATTTGTTTTTACAGTGTATCAGTGTGTAAAGGCTTATATACAAATACGTATCAGGGTCATTGTAGCTAGAAAAAAAAGTACATTTCCATTAAAATCTTGAAAATGTTGAGACTAATCTCAGAAAACACCTAGAAAGAAAACTTGGAAATTTCTTATTTTCAAAAGTCAAACATTTTCAACTGGAAAGAGATGCTGTGGTATTAAAGAGACTCTTCAGGCATAAAAATGATTCAGTGGCCCAAAGTTCCTCCACAGTGATGTGAAAAACTCATTACAGTCGTCACCAACACATAATGGCAGATGTCGCTGCCAAAAGTGGCACAACCAGTTATTAGGTTTAGCGGAAAAATGGCCAGGTTGTTTCACACCAACACCTTCACAGCACCACAAGTTAATGGACCAAGATGTTTCCTAAACACCACATGACTTTTAAAAGCAGGGCTGCTATTTTTCACACGAAATCTGACAAAGCACAAGACCAACTGGAAGTGATCTTGTTTACCTAAGAAATTTCAGTTTTACTTGGAAAAGATTACAAAGTTGGGAAAAGAAGCATCTGTAGCATATTCCACTCCTTAAAACTCATTGCCTGATTTCTTGACTGATTAAGTAACAAAGCATACATAGTCGTAGAAATATCAGCCATGCTAGCTATGCTAATTAGCTTAATGAATACGACCAACAGGAGAATAAATGCTACAAATGTTGTTGGGTTTTTGTGCCTCTCATGCTAAAAATGTTACTAGAAGACCTCTGATATCCACCTAGTGGTCGAAATGTGAACTACAAGTGATTCATGGAAGCCAGTGTGAAATGTGGTGACTGCATTAGATTTTCCTGCTAAACTCTGATAAAACTGAGCATATTCTGAAATAAAGCAAATATTTATGTTTGCTAGTCTTTTCTACATATTATATATTAAAATAGACAACATGTGACCAAAATTCAAAGAAATATTTCTAATTTTGAGTTTGAAGCTTTTTAGCGACACCAGGCAACAAACAAATTAAGAAATGTATAATTGTGCATGTATCTTAATAATGCAACTTTGAATCAAATTATTTCTTCTGATTACAAAAAATAACATACAAAGAAATTATTATTTACATACATTAATAACCTACAATATGGGATAGAAGTTTTTAGGATGGTACAGTAAAGGGAACATTCAGTATTTAGCTTTATTTCAATCGCCGCAGGATGAAAACAAACGGTTATTAAAAAATGTGTTGAAATTTAATTTGTAAGACTGATTTTATATTGTGGAAAAAAGAGCTGGGAGCTCAAGGAACTACAGCAAAGGATGTTGCTGTATTTAACAACAGCACATAATTGTTAGGTGGCAATAGAAAGATATGTTTGACTTTTACAAATAAAACTGAGGTTTCCAGGTTTTGTCATATATAGTTCTTTTTTTTATCTGGCTTTGACTAGACCACTCTAATACATAAATGTGTAGGTAGGTAGATCGCTGTAGGTAGATCTCTGCCCAACTCAACTCTTCTGCAACCAATCCTGTTTTTTCCCAGGATTGATTTGTGTTTTCTATAGATGGACCACCACAGCCTGATGCTGCCACCACCATGCTCCACCATAGTGAATTGTAGTTCAATGTGCTCATCTTCCAGATGTTTTTGGGGTCTCTTATGGCTTTTCTCTGCCACGTCTAGCCGTCCTGGGAACAAATTCTCTGCTTTGTGTAACCAGGAATATTTGGACGATTATCAAAGAATTTCAAGGACAAAAACATTTGATGCTGAAAGGTCCAACCCCGATAAAGAGAAAGGAAACTAAGCGTAGCTGCTCTCTGACTTAACAGGAATCAGATGATCAGGTTTCAAGTTGGAATAAGTATTTACAGTCGAGGCGTGCGATTATATGTGATACCTTAACTTGTGCAGTTACTTCACTCCGTGACGGCAGCGGCATGTTTCACATTAAATAAGCACAAAAAGAACCAAAGGGACAGATTACTTACAGGTGTGTGCAACAAATGCACTCACATTAGTCTTTCCAACCGAGGGGGGAAAAAATCTCTCAACTGATTCTGTTTCTAAGCTGAAGCCCCACACAGAGGACCAGACTGTCCTGACGATGCAGGAATGTCCTTACGATGCAGGAATGTCGTCACTCCCGAGGCCCTAAACCGAAATGACTGCCAATAAATGTAGGATGTAAAACAAAACAAAAAAAGCACACAAACTCAATTGGAGACAAAGATATAAAACCGAGGTCAGTCATTAACCAGTACGGAGAAAAATCAAGCAATAATTAACCTTCATTTAACGACATCAAGGGAGGGAGAGAGCTCTAAAACGAGGGAGGATGAGGAAAGAAACGGGAAAGAGCGCATGGGAGTGAAGAGGAATCAAAACAGGGAAGTCAGAGCAGCTGAAGTGTTGGACCTCGATTGATCATCCAAACATGACGGATGACGGGCCATAAAGAAGAAGGGAAGAACTACGGAAAGCTAGAAGGACATACAGCTTGATTTTTATCTCAGCATCTGATTGAATTTATTAAGTGAAAAAAGACTAAACTAATTTACAAGGAACATTTTCACAAGATGCAGGAACTTGTTTCAAGTCAATAATTATTTAATATTGATTTTAAAAAGTACTAGTTCCGCTGGCAGATTATCTGAATTGTAACATGGAAAGAAATTTCATGTTATAAGTGAAAAACGTCTGCCAGTGAAACTGTTTTACCAATTTTTAAGGATTTTTTCCCCGCAAAAAGCTCCTAAAGCTTGGGGAAAAAAAGATAGTTGTGAGTTTTGTCTTATTTCAAATGTAGTTATTTGCACTGGAAACTAGACTTTTTTTTCCTCACTTTTTAATTTAAAAAGAAAAAAGACAAATGACAGAAAATAAACTTAAAAACTACGTTGTATTTAAATAATGTCTTCTGTGGGTTGAACTGAAATTCAAAGTCAACTTAAATAGAAGCCGTAGAACACATGGCACCAACTGACAAAAAACGTGCTGTCTGGGTTGCTAGGTGACGGGCAGAGTTCCGCTGTGGTTGCTAGGTAACGGGTTGGTTTTCCTGGGGTTACTAGGTCAAGTGCACTGCCTGCTGATTTGTGACGCTATTCGCCTGATTTTTGAAATATCTTGTTTCCAGACACCAAAAAACATTAATTAACTGCCAAAACACAAGTTGGTGTTTTTATTAAGCACTTAGTCTTTTTTTTCAAGCAGCAGAAACCCAAATGGAAGTACAAAAATGTGCAAATTGTGAATTTTGCGTAATACATCCCCTTTAATGTATTTATAATCTTGTGCAAAACAGGCTTAAGTGGATAAATGAGAAATCAGAAGAATTTTTGTGAATTTTTTCATCTAATTAATTGATTAATCTTCAAAAAAATTGGAAGAATTAAGCCATAAAATGTTGAAACATCCTACTTTTTATAGGCCCTGTATAGAAATCAATAATGAATTCTGCGCTCGGTCATAACTGTGGATCTCCAAGACAGCAAATCAATAAATGAAATGAAGTGGAGAAATGAAGAGTCAGCTCCAAGACTCGAGCAAACAGTGAAAGCAGCTGTAGGGTCAAAGTTCAGATGCCTTCGACTGATCACTGGAGATAAAGCAGGAAGAGAGGGGAAAGGAAGCTGACCTCTGCCGTTGTCTCTGATCTTTTGCACTGCCAGCTTGTAGTTGATGTCGGTCTCCAGCGAGTAGTCGTAGGCGGTGATGTTCTGGTCCCTCAGCATTTCGTACACGCCCTCCACGGTGAAGTAGTACGGCCTGTCGGAGTTGCTGTCCTTGTTGTTGTCGGTGTAGACCAGCATGACGTGCCGCATCCAATCAAACTCCTGCTGGAACTTCAAGCTGAACTCGCCCAGCTTTGCGTGAGTCGGGCCCGTGTTGGTGACCGCCGCGTAAAACTTGAAGCCTATGGCGCGGGCACCGGCGGTCACCATGGGAACATCCCAGTGGGTGGTGAAGCGAGCGACCGGCGAGGAAGAGAATTCACATCCAGGCCCGATGAAAGCCCAGGGATCGTGGGCTAATTTCAGGTCGACGGCCACCAGAGGCGCCATGGAGTCGGAGCAGTAGCCGTCAGTGTTCTCCGAGTTGCCGTTGACCAGATGCAGCTTCAGGCCCGGGAGCAGCCAGGGGTCACAGTTCACCTGTGAGATGGCCTGGTAGAGGGCAGGCGCCACCCGGAGCCACGACCAGGGATACTCTGTGTTGGTCTTTGGCAAGATGGCTGCGATGGTGACCGTCTGGCGGCCATCGGTCGCGTTGCCATTGGGGAAGACGCAGTCGTCTGATTGGATGAGGGGAAGGAAGAGGATGAGCAGGAGGCAGAGCCGTGGCTGCATGACGAGGATGAGTTTGGTCGCCTGACAGACAATCTGCAGGGAGAAGAAAACACTTTGATAAACATCCACGATGTGGAGAAACATTTGGATAATTTACTTAAAATTATCTGTTTTGAGTTACTGCGGGAAATGATTCATTTAAATAATTGTTAACAAGTAATCGATTCACTGTCAACTAGCGCATACAGATGCAAAAAACAAATTCATTGTCTGAAAAAAATAAAGTCCAAACTGTTTTAAAATTAGAAACATTTTGTATTTAAAATAATAATTTTGGAAAAACTTCTAAAACTGGAGGAAAAAATTGGCGTGAAAATTTTACTTGACTTGGAAATCTTGTCTTTTTTTTAAATCAACCCTCGACGCTGGTTGAGGATCAGATGGGTTTTAGTTATACTGATTACGCTGGTATTATATACCAATATATATTGTTCTGCTTTATTTAAATGACAGTGAGGACTTGGAATTATTGTGGAATTGGGTTTTTATTAATTATTATTACTACTATTTGCCTGTTTTCATTGGGAATTTTGGTACATTTGTGTATTTGTAACGAAAACCTTTCAATAAATATATGAACACAAAAAAACTTTCATCTGTAAACACCTGCTTCACCTGGGTCAAATTCTGCAGTAAAAAAAACAAAACTCCTACACCTCCATTTACTTCACAATGGCTTAATACTGTAAGATCATGCTTAAAGATAGAAAAAATTTTATTAACAGTGAAAGATAGTTCAGCAAAATTTACTTACAAGTGGGCACCTTTTGTGACAAACATAAAATCTCTGCCTTTATAATGCATAGATTGATGTGACTGACTCATCATGTCATGTGACTCAAATTTACGGAATAAATGGGTAGAATGTTGTAATGTTGTTGCCTTTTAGCTTCTCAATGCCGTTCGACCCTCTCTCCCGTTTTTTTTGTTTTTTTGTTAATGTATTCTTTTTTTATGTATTTATACTTATTTTGTCTCGTTTTTATGTCAGTACGGTGATTTATGTTCGTTATGGGGAAAAAATAAAAAATCGGAGAAGTCATGTAAGTTTTGCAAAATGTATGTAATATCAATGTATGTATGATCTCCTGATAAACAAATAAAAAACAAAACAAAAAAACCAAAAACAAAACAAAACAAAAGCTCTTATTAAATTAAATTTAGTATCCAGTTATTCTTCGGTTAATCCCAAAAAATTACTAGCAGATTAGCCTTAAACTGTACTGATGTTAAGTCAAGCAGAAAAGTTTCTCATAAGCTGCAGATGCAACGTTTGCTACAAATAAGAGTTCACTAAAGCACTGCTGTTACTGCAATTTTAAGCAATAAAATGTTTATTTTATTAAATTATTTGTTTATTTTCGTGTTTTATGTATGTCTAATATTGTAAAAAATCAGCAGTGTGAGATTTTTTTTTCATTTGATTAATCGATTAGTCATCAGAATAATCGATTACCAAAATAATCATTAGTTGTAGCCCTAAAATAACAGCACCTTGTTTACATGCTGATTTAATGCATCTGGGTTTTCGGGTGCAGAACGTCTCACATTAATGACGTAGAAAAATGTGTTTCAGGTCAGGAAGTGATTCAGAAACCCTTTAATAAGTGATGCATTAATAAAATCCGACACAACCGTTCAGACTGCAGACGCTTTGACAAGAATCCGATTCGTTTCTGATTTGGTACAACATGTGGAAGTGGAACAGATCAGAATAGTTCAGACTGCCGTGAAAAAGTTACGTTCAGCTGCTGTGTGAGCAAAGCGTTTGTGTTAATCTAATACACAAAATCCCAATAAAATGAAAGGGTGTGAATACTTTTGTCTGCCTGCTAACTGTGTTTTTAGTAAATAAACTTGTTTTAGTGTTAAACAGGCAGTCAGGCGAAACCGAAACCAGCTAAACTCTCCGTAGATCAAATTAGGAAACTTTCCCTTTGCTGTTAAATTAAATCCAGAGTGATTCATCCTCTTTTCTGAATGAAGTGAACATCTCAAAACTAATGGATCCTCTTGAGGAACTGTTGCGGCATGTGAAACCTCAGCCAAGGTTTCCATGTGGGATCCATAAACTGTTACCCATTAGCTCCATGTGGGCCCCATGTGTGCTTGAGGGTCCACAGATATGGAAGTAATGTGTGCAACTGAGCTGTTATGAGCTAATTGCAGGTTAAACAGAAGGAGCCGAGCCTGTTTACCGTTCGAGTAATGAGTAAACGCTTTCTGACGAACAGAGACGGTGAAGATCTGATGCGCCGCTCTGTGAACCGGTGAACCGTTCAGATGGACGCCAGAATGAAACGCGGTAAACCTGAGCAACGAATACTACACGAAAACATTTACAGAAGGTTTTTTGAATGCTTCACAGTTTCATCTGTGACTCACTGAGGCTGCCGGTGCGTTTCAGGTCATGAAGTGATTCAGAACATGTTTAATAGGTGATGATGAACCACAGAAAACAACGCAAAGAGCATCTTCACTGGGGGAACTTAAACACTGAGGATAATTAATTACACATCTCATTTCTTTATCAGAAGGAACACTAAAGCAATAAATATGTGTGTGTGTTTGTGCTGTGGTGGATGTGTGTGTGCGCGCCACTGTTCTCATGCAAGCCTTCAGACTTATATAAGTCTTGCGAAACAGCAGCAGAGACTCAAACAGTCGCAGCAGATCAAACAGGACACAGCTGAGCCTGTTGTTCTGATTCATCTTTATGCATCTTCATCTTCAGATCAAATTAACGAGGAAGGAAACGGCAGCATCAACGTCTGCTAAGAGAAACTTCAAAAAGAAAGAAAGAAGCTGCTTTTAATTTACAGAAGCTTTAATTGCGACCTCAAGTGAGTGAGATTAAAAATCACGTTAAGAGGATGAGATCTTTGTTATCTGGACGTAGTGATGGACCTGAACATTCAGAGCCACTTAAAGACAATTACAAAGTCGGTCTTCTATCACCTCAAGAACATTTCCAGGACTAAACAACCAATATCCCAACAAGATCTAGAGAAACTAATCCATATCTGTATATGGGGTTCAAATAGAGCCTAAATTGACTCCATCACCAGTTTTAAAATCCAGTTTGTCAAAGAATTATTTTAAAATCAGGAATAGTCAACAAAGTTCCAACATTTTTGGTATTTAGGAGTGTTTTCCTTCCTGATAGTCTACTAAACTGTTTGTTTGGGGACCAAAGTTACAACACTTGTTACATTTTCATCTGCTTTCTCACTCCACTGTGTCAAACGATCCAAACTATTGAAAAACCTGTTCCCCTCCTTGCCTGTAGTGGCGCTGCACCAAGAACCACTGAAGGAAACGACATTAAAACCTCTGAGGAAAACATGCGCGCAACTTCCTTCTTCACAAAACGTAAACAAAAATGGATTGACATCAATTTTTAACGCTTGGAGGATTTCTCTTTTGCTGTTGCTAAAACACCACAAGTCATTTCTACTGCCAGAGCCAAACACACAGGTTTGTTTTGGTTGTGTTTACCCAGAATTCCTTGTGTTGTAGTCCACTTCCTGCATTTGGAGCGGTCTTCAGTCCGCTTGGCGTAAAAACACAAAATCTTACCAAGTATTTTTGTCTAGTCTCTAGTGAAAATACCTGAGCAAACTTGAAATAAGACAAAACTAACTTACAAATAACTTTTTAGTAAGACATGGGATCTTGTTTTTTATGTGAATAATTCCTTAATATTAATTAAGGAATTATCTTTAATCAATATTAAGGATAATTAATAATAATAATATTAATAATATTCCTTATTAATATTAAGGAATATTAATAATTCCTTAATATTGATTAAGGAATTATTCACACAATTATTCACATAATCTGCCAGTGGATACTAGTTCCACTGGCAGATTATTTAACATATAACAAAACATTATCTGCCAATAGAACTGGAACTTTTTCATCAATATTAAGGAATTATTTACTTAAAACAAGCTCCTATATCTTGTCGAAAAGTTACTTTTAAGTTTGTTTTGTCTCATTTGAAGTGTGATAAGACATTTGCACTAGAAACTAGACCAAAAACACTCAGTAAGATTTTGTGTGTTTGCAGTGTATGCATTGTGTATGTATTCGAACCAAACTCCCAGGTTTCACTTTGTCGATCCGTTACGTATTCTCCAAACGAACCAGACTTTCAAGGCAAACAGACTAGAGTTTGTTTTAAGCGGATTAAACAGGGCTGGTGTGAATTCACCCTAAAATGCGTCGTACCTGAGGATTCACAGACTTACTAGCGGTTGGGACGCCAGCAAACATGAGAGTCACAAAGCTGGTCTGATCCAGAGCAGAAATCATATTTGTTTGAATTCTGTTAGAATTGCGGTTTTCCACATTACCAGTGATTGATGTGATGAATCACAGGCAGACGGGGCAAACCACAGAGAGCTTTTATTTCCTTCCACAGGGTGCCGGTTTGTTAGCTCCTGGCGTTATGGCTCTCTGACATTTCTCTGACTGAAAAATTCACCACATACATTGTTACTTTGTGAGCTGAAATTTGAGCTGGAGACTTAAATAAAACTATTTTTGTCTTGGACCGGAGTTGTTTTATACATTAATACCAAACAGTCCCAAAAATAACATTTCAGCTGCATTTTTAGCTTCACTGTGCTTGTCTTTTTTTCTCTTTCAACATTTTGTTTGAGATAATAATCAGTTTTTGTAATGGAAGTGAGTAAAACTATCATGAGCTCTAAGTGGAAGAATGTAAATATTACACATGCCCTTAAAAACATACCAGCATATCAGCAATATATTATTACCACACAGTAATAAATGCAGTAATCTGTAATTAATGATGTCTGCAAACACCATAAATGGACACTTTTTATTTTCTTTAATTTTATGAGATATTTTTCAACTGTATGTTCAGTCAATTTATGGATTAATACAGAATTACTGTTTTGAAATAAAATTAAATTCAATGTGTGTTAAATTCAGCTGTGACAGTTCGTTTCATAAACTCAAACGTAGTGATGACTGAGAGGCTCAGAGATACAAGCAGAAAGACTCACATTCACTCACAGTCAGTCATAAATTAACACTCATGTCTGTGGACTGAGGGAGGAAGCAGGAGTACCCAGAGAGGACTAACAGGAGGCCACACTGCAAAAATACTGAATATTACAGAGGAGTTCTGGTCCAGTTTCTAGTGTAAATATCTTAGTAGAGTGGAAATACAGCACAACTAATTTACAAGTAACTTTTCAGTAAGATACAGCAGTTTGTCTTAATAATTCATGAATATTGATTTTTTGATTATTTCACTTTTAACGAGATTCCTATGTTACAATATCAAGGAATTATTTACTTAAAACAAACTCCTATATCTTGCTTAAAAGCTACTTATAAGTTAGTTTTCTCAAGTATACTAAGACATTTCCAATTGAAACTACACACATATACTCTGTAATATGTTGTATTTTTGCAGTGTGGGAAAAATAATAACAGATCAAACTAAAGCAACAAGACTAAAATGATTAATCTGTCTGTATTTTTGGCATGGCGATAAGGAATCAGAGTTTTATATTTTGGGTTTATTACAAGGTTTGGTTTTTATTTCCCACATCTTTATTATGTTGTGTCCTTTATTTTAGAGTTTTATCTTGCAAAAAATGTTTCTTATTTTAAGCATATTTGCACCAGAAATAGAGAAAAACACTTGGTCAGATTTTGTTTTATGCATTTTGACTAATTTAAATCCAAAGACACTGTAATATTTTTATCACTAATAATCATATTATTTGGTTTTGAATTTAATTCCTGAGCTTTAAGAAATCTTTAAGGAAAAATTAAAATGTTATCACCCTTCTCCGAATGTCTGATTGATTAATTGCTTCCTCAGGATTAAACATGGCGACTTTCTGGGTTAACTTTAACTAGACCAATAACTGTAATTAATGGTAATTACCTTCAATGAACGTAAACATGTGATCCAGATCAAACTCAGCAGCTCTGAGTGGGTTCGGCTGCTTGAAATGACAGAGGATTCGTGAACTTCTAAAGCCAGTCGGTTCTTTTACCTGTTCAGATCCTCAGAGCTTCTCTTCCTGCAGCTTCATGTTTTCCAGCAGCCAGAAGATCCAGAACCAGAACCAGTAGAAGAGCAGCGTGATGTTTCCTCAGCAGCGCAGAAACTCAGGTTTTCAGCGGAGACACGCCGGAGCACCGAACCCCCAGCTGCTGCCGGCACTTTTCCGGTCCAATACAATCAGGAAAACAGAAAAAGGTCCCGGCGATGTCCCACCTTCCTCACGGCCACGCGCGCACATGCACGCTTTTTTTTTTTCTTTCAAAGTGGGGGCACGTAAACAGGGCACGAGGGCAGATAGCGCTGAGTAAGCGTGCGTGTCCGAGTCCCACCCGTGGGTCTGCTGATTGGTTCCGAAGCTTTTCCCCCACGATTAGACCCGACTTCAGGCGGCGCAGCGGACGGTTCGAGTCCGGTTTAATGAGTCCAGCTGGTGTGGATGAGGTTAGTGGGGACAGCAGGAAACCCACGCAGTTGTGGAGCCCCCTGGTGATCAGCCGCGCTCCCGAACACAAACATTTCCTGGTGTGGGAATAATCTGTGCTCCCGAATCACACCCAGCAGACAAACAGGTCCAGATAAGACAGAACAGCCAATAAAGACATAAAACTACATGATGCTCATGATTAGTAAATCACCGGCTGAGGGATAAACTGAAGCTTTTATTCTAATTTATTTAATTAAAGGTGGCCTATTATGCTTCAAATTAATAGATCTATATTAAACATGTTCATTATATTATTTTATACAAAATCAAAAATTTTAGTCTGCTCATTTTGAGCTCCTGTCAGAATGAGCCGTTTCATGGCTCTCTCACTTTTATGCAAATTAACTGCTGCTGGCCACGCCCCCCAACGCAATGTTTACACTCCCATTTTATACATGTGAAAACAGCAGCAAATGTGGAATTGTCCACAACAAAACAGCCATAGCCGAGCGCATGCAGCGGTAAAACCAGCTGATCAAACGCCTAATGATGAAGTGGGAGGAGCTCCGCCTGGGTTGCTAGGTAACGGAGTAGTGCCCGCCCATTGTGACGTCATAATCTGGAGGTTTCTTGAAATGGTACTTTTTCCAGATACCAAAAAACATTAACTAATTTCCAGAACAGCTGGATGTTTCTTTTTAGAGCTTTTTTTTAAAGACCCAAATAGAAGAACAAAAGTGTACAAAAGTGAATTTTGCACAATACTGCCAGCCAATCAAATAAGGAAAAATTATTTAACTAACGCAAATTTCACTGCATTAATGGTTAATCCTTTAAATCAGCAGGTATGAACTGATGCTTTGCTTAACCTGGGTTCGGGTCGGTCTCACGGGTTCGGCGGAGGTAAAGACACACTCTGTAGTCATGATGACGCTCCTCAGAGCTGCGGAGGAGCACTGATTGAAGGAGCTCCACTCTCAGCATGGATTTGAACTTGTGTCTTTATTTACTTCAGCAAAACTCACCGTTTTTACCAAATTCTGTAGCTTTCGGTGTACTTCTAAATCTGCTCCTTTGTCGTATCTTTTCGGTGTTGCTACTGCCTCTAGTGGCGTGGAGGTGGTAACACAACTAATATAATTACATTACTAAATCAGAATACCGCAAAGTCTTTATTATTTATTATTAATTTTTCATTCTCTTAAGAATGTAGAGCTAATTAAATGATCTAAACAAGACCTTAAAACTGGAACCACTGTTCTAGTTTCTCTCGATGGCCAGCCTGTTGAAACTGTGGCTAATTTTAAATACCTTGGGTCGTTCCTGGACAGTCAGCTCAACTTTGCTGAAAACACTGACTATATTTTGAAGAACTGTTCTCAGAGACTCTACCTTTTAAGAAGACTTGGTGATCTTGTCTATGTCTTGAATTTTGGGGGGAAAAAAAATCATATTTTATTTATCACTACAGAAGGGTTCAGTGAGTGCGCATATGAAACTGGTGGGTTTGGTACCTCAGAAAAGGTTAAGAACCACTGTACTTTAGTATTACCAAATATTTTTGGTCTAGGTTCTAGTACAAATTTCTCAGTACACTTGAAATGAGACAAAACTAACTTATAAGTAACTTTTGATTATAAAAAGTCCATTGTAGATATTTTTCACTTAAAACATTGAAAAAAATCTGTCAGTGGAACAACTAATCATTTTTTAATCAATATTAATGAATTATTGACTTAAAGCAACTTTCTATATCTTGCTAAAAAGTTACTTGTAAGTTAGTTTTGTCTTATTTTAAGTGTATTTCAAATTATTTGCATTAAAACTACACTAAAACACTTTGGAGGATTTTGTGTTTTTGCAGTGAAGCAGCTTATTGCAACACTTTGATTGTTTAAATATTTTCAGAAAATTTTTTAAACAACCTCCCTCGTTTAAGATAACTGTACACTGCTCTGAACACGATCCGGTGTGGGAAAACCGACATGTTTGTTTTAATTTCTTAGATTGAGTTTCATCGAGACGGCTGACGCAGGACGCTAACATTCCTGATCACTTAAGGTTTAATGATTCAACAATCTCTTATTAAACTTTGACCTTCTTGGGCTGTCGGCTCCCTGCCAGTCAGAGGCTGTCCTGGAAGTCGGCGCTAAACAAAACACAAGAACGCGTCTTTGCCTTGGTGATGTTCTGAATCTGCAAATCTTGACACCCACAACAATCAGGTTTATCCTGGACAGAATGTGGAGTCAACAAAAACTGTGTGTGTGTGTGTGTGTGTGTGTGTGTGTGTGTGCGCGTGTTGTTGATAAAGTTAATGTACAAGACAAACACACACGTATGCAGGACCCTCAGGGTGAATGCGTCTTTGAACAGGATACACCCGGTGGACCAGGAAGCCACTTAGTAACACACACACAAACTCTCCCTCCTCTGTACCTCTTCCTGGAAATGATCACCACCCACACACACACACACACACACACACACACACACATGTTAAAACACACACACACTCCCTGCCCTCCACTTGTAACTCTCTTGTTAATGAAAAGACTCATTTGTGTATGTTTCTCTTGTCTGATGAGTGAAAGCATTGACTCCAGGCAAACACCGGGGGTCAAAGGAAATGCCTCCACTGGGTTTCATCAAATTAACGGTTCAGAAACCTGAAATTAAAGGTTTATTCCTTCCTGAAAGTCCTGTAGACTCGGTGCGATTGGGGATCAAAATGGCAATCCTTGTTACATTTTCAGCCGCTGTGGTTCATTGCTTCAAACAAACCAAACTAATTGAAAAACCTGTTCCCCTCCTCGCCTGTGGGGACGCTGCACCAACATCCACTGAAGGAAACGACACAGAAACCACAAAAGGAGACATGAGCGCAACTTCTTTTTCACTTTGACTATTCCTCA
>NW_006800131.1:395712-400253 GCF_000485575.1 Poecilia formosa
AGATGTTATGTCATATTTATGACAGCGTCATGTCAGTCTTATGCACAACCCTTCAAATAAAGTGTTACCTCAAAATTTCTCCTCTGTTTTGCTATGGCACTAATATTCCATCATACTGTCAAGAAATATCAATAAATTTGAAAATGTAATAAAATGCATTTTGCTGTGCAACTTAGTAATAGAAATCACACTTCTTTATGGGTCTGGTGTCATAAAATAACACATGGGAATGCTTTTCAAGAGCAGTACAGTATTTGCTGTGCCATGCAGTCATAGCCTTACAAAAAGAAATCATGTATAACTTTTATTGTAATTTTTATGTTTATTCCATCAGCATGGAACATGCTGCATCTTTACTGAGCCAAAGTAAATGCTAAACTGGACAAAACATATTTAAATTGACACTGGAGCTCTTCTGCTAACCAGCCATCAACACACAATGCAGACCTTACATTCCTCCCCAGGCGGTTTGACGAGCACGCTCTCACTGATTGATGTGAAAACACCATCGCAGATTTTAAGTGGGTAAGTAAACAGCCCACTGGCTGCAACGAACCACAGATCAGTCAGGTGAGAGTGACAAGAGACGTCAATGGTTGTTAATGAGTGTGAATACCTGGAATTCCTCACAAGTCTGTTCAAACAGAAGTCAATTTGTTTTGACAAGGAAGCAACAACAAAAAAACACACACACACATATATATTTACACACATATGTGTAAATGTGTATTCAAATATTAAAGTAGTCGTTTCTCAGAGTAATTAATTAACTGTCCGTGTCCTTTTAGTCTCTGCTGGCCCACATTTCTTGCGTTCAGTAAGCAGAATGTTTTTTTCACTTTGGATAGACACAAACTCAACCAGGACTGTGAGTTTAGTTCAATTTGAGACCAATGTTGCAACGTTTGTTACTTTTTCAGCCGCTGTTCCCCTCCTCGCCTGTGGCGGCGTTGCACCAAGAACCATTGAAGGAAACGACCTGAGTTCACTTTTTTGGTTCAGGTCAGAGTTCACATTAACTGAACTTTCTAGGCAAACAAATTTGAGTTCAGTTAAAGCAGACTAAACTGGTGCTGTGTGAATGCACCATTAGACTCTCCAGGTTTCCTAACATTCATGTTTTTAGACTGTAGGAAAAAAAGCAAACGTCTATAAATCCCAAAAAACCTGCAGCTGTATCAGGCAGCCGTCGCTCCTGTTACATTCCTTTAGTGTTTGAATCTTTTTCTTGTGTTTATTTGTTTTTGGGTTATTTATGTTCAACATGTCTTGCCATATCCAGTTCATTTCTCTGTTTATTATTGTTGTCAATGTGTTGCCGTATTAGTTCAGTCCTTTGTGTTTAGCTTCATCGTTTGTTCTTCTCTTCTGTGTTTGAATCTATTTTTCTTAGATTGCTGCAGGCTTTTTGGTTTCTAGAGCCTTCAGTCCTAGCTTAGCTTGCTCTGTGTTAATTAGCCTCCTCCCTCAGTTTCCCTGCTTTATCCTCTCCTCAGCTCTACCTCGTTTCCTCTGATTAGCGTTCCTGGTTCTTTAGTCACTTTCCATCACTGCCTCAGTATTTGAGCTCCTGGTTTTTCATTGTTCATAACTGGATTCTTCCGTTTTGTTTCTCCATTTCAGGCCTGATTCTTGTTCCATTCTCCAACATGGCAGCTACACCCTTTTCCACAATGATAACAAAATTAGTCATAATACATCTAATTTAATTTAGACAGAGACAGAATGTGAACATATCGGTCCGAACCGTTCTACCAGCAATATTTTTCATTTATGTTAAGCATCTCAAACCAGAAGGAAAATGTAGTAAATAACAAAGAAATCAATTAAAATCTGTCCGAAAATAAAGTTATGGGTAAAATATGGAAATTACATTTGACAATTTCTAGAAGGGAAAATAAAACTGAATGTATTGATGAAAATATATCAAAATACTTTGTGGAAAAAAATGAAGTAACAATGCCTTAAAGATGATTCAGATATCTTTCAGAAATCTGCACATTTTGCTATAAAATATGTCCAGTTTTGCTTTGATCCTACCATTAGATAAGAATATTTACATATAATATATAAGGGGTTTAATTATATTTATAACTCACCCTTGGTATAATCTGAGCAGATTATACATTCTCAGTGTTTCACTGGTTATCCAAATCTTCCACAGCAAACTGTAATCAAGCCTACAGATGTTTTTTCTTCAGCAGTGGAGTCTTACGCAGGGAGTGTGGATGGAGGCTGTTGTGGTTTTGTGCATTATTTTGTGTTTTACTTTGTTTTATCCCAGGTTTTTTTTAAGGTTTCTGTTTCAGCTGGTTTTTAGTGACAGACTCATCCTTTCACTTTTAGATTACGACTCAGACAGCAATCATTATACAACTCTGTGCAACACTTTAGTTATAAAGAAGCTTTTTATTGGCTGCCAGTTAATGTTAAACCAGTTTATTTGTACACATTGAACGCTTTCTAAAAACAGCTAGTTCCTAAGCCTTGTTGCAAATTAATTTCTTCATGTGTTCAGAACTTGTTCCCTGAATTTGGTCACATATCTTAATTTATCAAATAATTTATTCTTATTGCGTTTTACGTGTGGATTATTTGGTTGTTACAAACAGCAGGTGTGAATTTAATGTCAATAGAGAGATTAGACATAAATTTACTGTTTTCAAAACTTATTTTACCTGCAGTATCTTAAAGTTTTATGCTTGTTCTTCAAATATATTCAAATTAAATTCAATTATTTATCACTACAGATAAAAGCTTTCAAGTCAGGATTAGATTCTAAATCTCCCAATTTAATCCAGTCAGAATCAGTAAATTACTGGCTGTAAACGATCCAGTTTAAAAATTAAAGTTTACCCATTTTCTAAAAGAGAAGTAAACCAGTGACTATAAAGAAAGGAGGATAAATCTCCACAATTAAAGCTGAAATGTTTATCTATTCACAGTTCCCAGTAAATGTTAAAGTCCACTATAGGCAGTCTTCACCTTTGCTCACAGAATTAATAATAGATTTATTGTTTATAAACTTAAATGTAATAGTTTATATGATGAGGCAATAAAAAAGCAGTTCAGGTGTTATGTGCCGCAAAGGTTTGGATCTTCCATCTGTGTTTTAAACTGATTTAAAGGTTCAATTTCAACAGGTCAGGCTTAAAAGCTGTAGTGACATCTGGTGGAAAAACTTTGTTACATCTCTGTTTTTATTTTTTACTGAGCTCATCCAGTCCAGCCGAGTCCAGATCTTCACATTCAGCGACAGTTAAAGTAAAACCATCACAGAGCCGCTTAAATCCCTAGCAGATGTTTACAAGTCAAATTTTCAAGTCTAATTTTGTCTCAAATGACTGAAATTAAAATTCTCCCATCAAATTTATGCTAATTTACCACATGAGCAACTAACACTTGAAATTATTTTACATTAATTCAACAATTATCTTCACAATTTTTTAATGCATGTAAAAAAAACTTAAGATTTGCTTTGAAAATAATTTAAAAAATGGATCATTATAAATATAGATATGGATTTATGTTCAAATTAAGAAAAAAAAAAAAATTATAATCTAATCCAAAGCAGTTTCTATAATTTCTATACATTCACAAGTATAATATTTTATCAATAGTTAAGATTACGAAATGAGAAAAACTTATTGGTCATGTGTACAGATGCAACCCTAATCCATTAAAAACAGCAAATAAATGTTTTTCATGTCGTTTTTTTAGATTAAATGTCTTGAAATAAAAAACAGACTTCAGTCAAATATGTAGAAATTAGTAATAATGTATTGAACAGCTCTTTATTGGTTGTACAAACATAAACAACAAACAGTGTGATGCTACATGTCTCTAACTGTTTAATCTTTTTATATATTCAACAATATTTTGATGTAGAAAATGGTGCTCTCAACTTTCCTACTAAAAATACCAAGAAATTTTGTCGAACCTCATTTAGAACTTTATCTCTTTGGTAAAAACTAAATTACAGCAGATCTTTGAAAGTAAAGACTGTTTAAACTAATCCAAAAACATTTAAGGACCTTCAAAATACTGTAGGATTTCTTAGAAAACAACTAAAATGTTAAACTCAGTTAAAACTCAGTAAAAGATCAGGTCTGTCATGATTGAAATGCTCAAATTTCATTCAAACAAACTCAGAAAATCAACAGATCTTTCTGGTAGAGGATCTCCATATGAATGCATTTTGTTTGTTTTTCTGTAAAATGTTAAAAGGAATAATCTGAAAATGAGATCTTTGTATTCTTCAACATGCTAAAAATGTATTATTTGGTAGTCTAGTTCTCCAGTTCTCTTATTCTTTCTGGTTTCAACTTAAACAGCTGTGTCTCTCATGTGATTACTGTTCAACAGGTAATAACTAGAGATGTGCCGATCAGGATTTTTCCTCCCGATACCGATACCGATCACCCATGAGGGCAGATCACTGATACCGATCACCGATACGATCACATAATTTTTTTTTTTTTTATCATAAGCACTACCGGTTACATTATGTGGAAAAAGGAACCATGAATTCACCTTAATTT
>NW_006800131.1:400970-411113 GCF_000485575.1 Poecilia formosa
TCAGTGCGTTATAGTTCCACATCGCTTAGGATTTGTTGCTGCGCGTTTGCGCAGTGTGAAGGAAAGAGGAGATCAGTTGCACGGGCAGGCTGCGAAATGAGATGATTGGTATCGGCAGCAAGAGCCAATGATCGCCGATCACCGATCATACACTTTTTCACGAAAATCGGCCCGATTATGATCGGTGACCAATCGATCGGCACACCTCTAGTAATAAGGTTTTATTATTATTTGTAAGTTATGAGTTTGAACTAATCTGACTCTCTAAAGCTGGATGAAGTCTGTCTGGAGTTCCTCCTGCCCTCTGGTTGACTCCCTGCTGTTGTGGACCACCTGGTGCACCTTCATGTGAACGTCTCGAGAGCGTTTCTCCTGGTAACTTTTCCCGCATACCAGGCAGCTGTAGGGTTTCTCTCCAGTGTGGATCAACAGATGCTTCTTCAGGTCAGTTTTGGTGACAAAGGCCTTACAGCACAGGTGGCACCCGAAGGCCAGCTCCTTCCTGTGGAAGCGGATGTGGGTTTCCAGGTATCCTTTGGTGGAGAAGCTTTTGCCACAGAGAGTACACACGAATGGTTTCTCTCCCGTGTGCGTTAGCATGTGGACGTTAAGCCCTCCCATCTGTCTGAAGGCTTTCCCACAGATGTGGCAGGGGAATGGCTTTTCGCCTGTGTGGATCCTCCGGTGAACTTCCAGGATTTGGGCAGAGGCGAGACTCTTCCCGCAGGTATCGCAGGAGACGCGACTGACAGTTCGGTTGGTGTTGTGGCTCCTGATGTGCATCGTCAGAGAGGTGCGCTCGGTGTACGTCTTCCCACAAAACTCGCAGATGTACGGCCTCTCCCCACTGTGGCTCTTCTTGTGTCTCCTCAGAGCACCGGGTCGCGGAAAGCACTTCCCGCAGATGCTGCAGGAGTATGGTTTGATGCCTGTGTGGGTCCGCATATGGATCTCAATGTGTTGAAAGGTTTTGCCACAGATGTGGCAGATCTTCCCTTTCTCTTTGTGGCCCTGTAAGTGATTGGCCAGCGTCTCAGACGGCAACAGATCCTCACCGCACACCCCACAGACAGACTGTGAAGCATGGCGCTTGGCATGTTTTCTTAGATTGCCTTTGCTCTGAAAACTCTCCCCACAGACTTTGCAGCTGTATGACAGACTCACTGACGTCTCTGCATTTTGACTTTTTGTATTCTGGACTTCCTGTTCTCTGCCTAGTGGACGCTTGGCGCTGTGGGTCTTCCTGTGTCGCCTCAGAGCTCCAGGTCGGGGGAAGCGTTTGCCACAGACGGGGCATCGGTATGGCTTCAGCCCTGTGTGGATTCGCATGTGCGTCTCCATGTTCTGGAAACTCTTCCCGCAGACACTGCATGTCCCACCACCCTCCCTGTGAGACTCCAAGTGAGTCTGCAGAACGTCTGATGAATCCAGCTGCTCCCCACACACTCCACACACACATCTGGAGTCGCTGCTGTGTGTCGCTGCGTGTTTTCTTAAGAAGCCTCGACTGTGAAAGGAATCTCCACAAACTCTGCAGCAGAGTGAATCATCAGGGGGTGGTTCTACGTTTACTTCCGGGTTAGCCATCTCTGAACTATCATCCTCCCGTTTGCGGCGATCTTCATGTGTCTTCAGATGTTCTAAAAGCATCTGGTTCTCAGCAAATGTCTTTCCACAGATCTGACAGGCGCTCAGTTTCTCTCTGTTGTGGATCTTCTTGTGCCTCTTCAGTGCGCTGGCCCGTGGGAAGCTCTTGCTGCAGAAGTCACAGCTGTATGGTTTTACCCCAGTGTGGCTCCGTATGTGAGTTTCTATGTTCTGAAATCTCTTCCCACAGATCTCACAGAACCTGCTCATGCAAACAGTTTTCCTGTGGGAGGTGAGGTGGTCGGATAAATCTCCTGAACCCTCCAGGTGTTTTCCACAGACTCCGCAGGGATTTTCAGGAAAGTCTGCATGCGTTTCCGCATGTCTGATGAGATTTCCTTTGTGACGGAAAGTTTTCTCACAGATTAAACATTTATTACTTACAGGTTCATCTCTTTTATCTGCTGTGTTTGTCTCTTTCTCATCTGAGGAGTTTTCAATCCATTCTTTGTCACTTTCAGCAGCAGAAATGTCTGAGGAGGCAGCAGTTACTGCGTCCAAATGCAGCGGGAGGTTTTCATCATCTGTGGTTGTCTCTTTGGCGGAGGAGCCGATGGAGACTGGCGAAGAAGAAAACATCTTTAATTCATACAAATATTTTAACTTTTGTCAGTTTTTCACATAAAAAACAAATAAAAACAGAATAATGTCCTTAATAGTAGAAATTGAGCCTGTAGCAAGCAATAAATCAATTTTCTCTTCTCTCTTTCATCACCAAAAACTGAAGTCTTCAGTCTTCAGTTTGGTGCTTTTGTCTCAACTTTTTGTTTTGTTTACAGAGACTAAATAATTCATTTTATTTGTTATTTTTGTTGTATTGTTTATTTATTTTGGATATTTAAAATGTTTTAAATGTTCATTAGAATGTAAGGTTTATTGATCTTTGAAAAATGTTGCATTATACTGTTATATTACCTGAAAATGGTCTCAAATCAACAATATTATCACTTATCTCAATACCTTCTGGGACAATTTAACATCCAGTAAAATTTGTTATTCTCAAAGAAGTAACAAAACAAAAATGGCTGAAGGGGTGCACATACTTTCACAAGACCCAGTTTTTTACTGTTTACATAAAAAACAGATAGTAAAAATGTTGTATTTATTAATGGCATCAGAAGACAGACATTCATGAAAGCGATAAGGAAATATAACTTAAGATAAATTTTCAGGCAAAAATGATCAAAGTCGACCAATTTCCACTTGAGTAAAACGCCATATACTGAAAAATCTTATTTTGTTCACTAAATGCAGAAAAACTGAAGTATTCCCTCTTAAACTGTCTTTAATCTCGTCAAACAGCTCATGGTTTGACCCACTTTGTTTAGAGAAACCTAAATTAGGTCAGGGAACCGTTTTCTGTTCATTTCAGAACTACCTCAAGTTCAGAAACTGCAGCTCATTTTTGTTGTGCGTTTAATGTTAGTTTCATTTAAATGCTGAATTAAGATACAGTCTACTCATATGAGCCTATATGGGTCGTAGTTCTTGGAAACATAATGAGACTCTGGGGCTCAGACCTCGAAGAAAACAGGAAATCAGTATCAGTCAGCCATCAGTAATAAAAAAACATTTATGCCACAATCTGGGCCAGAAGGCAATGCTGCAGAGAGTCATCAGTGTGGCAAATAAGTTCATTTAGTTGTAATATAAAGCTCCAATTTATTTACTTTACAGTAAAACTTAAGCTCTGATGTTCTTATGATAGTCAAATCACTCTGCTGATAAGAATCAAATAACGTACTGATGGTATCAGCAGATCTGGGAATATTTTTACCCTTGTTGAAACAACAGATTTCCCAGAAAAAATGAATGAAGAGAAGAAAACTAAACATATGAAATCAGATATATGAATATAAAGACAAATAACCCGTTCATCTCACTGTAAGATTAAGACCAAACATTTTCCATTCCATTTAATTAAATGTTGTTTTCAAAGACTGGTCAATATAACTAATTAGCATTAAATAGATCAGTGCAGTAGTGAAAACACTTTTTTAACTTTCATATCTAACTGTTAAACAAAGGGGTAAAGCGGTACACTGGGGGACCTTTATGCAGCCATTTTAAACTCTAAACTGGTTGATGGTTTGAGATCTGTTACCATGGTGATTTATCCAGGGTGAAAAACATCTAGATACTGAAAAAATAAAATTAATCTACAAATTAAACAAAACTGCATCAACATCTGTTTTGAGAACCAAGTGTTGATTTTTATGTGGTCAAAGAGGAGTAAGATTAACTAAATTCTGACAAAATATTTATTTATTAAATGGGTTGAATAAAAGCTTTATGTGAATAGTCCGGGATTAAAAGAAAATGTCTGTTTCAGGGGATTAAAAAAAAAAGTTAAGTATTTGTCATTATAATAAAATAGATATTTATAATAATTAGAAATATACCCATAATTTCTACATTAATGACGCTGCTCAATTTGAATGACGTTTCTTGTATTTCGGTTAGTAAATGATGAGGAGCTTGATTCTGATTGGTCTCTGGTTGCCTAGCAACAGTCGCCCTGGCTGTAGCATCAAGCTAGCGGTTCTCACCTGTTCGCTTCAGCAGAACCACCGGACTCAGTGCGGCCTCCAGCAGCCGGTTCTGCCGCTCCAGCTGCCACCGGTACTCTTCCACCTCCCGCTCCAGAAGCCGAACAATCATCTCCGCAGCTGAAGCCATCCCGTCCGTGAGAAGCGGCCGCAGGAGCCGCACCATGCGACCCAAGCCTCTGACCGACCGGGCTTCCCCGGCGCGCTTCTCCAGCGTAGCCAGGATCTCCTCACCGACTTTGGAGAGCAGCTCCGACACCGAGTCGGTCAGGGGCCGGAGCCCCCAGCTCTGGGTGGACACAAACAGAGACATCCCGATGCAGAGCCCCGTCCACCGGGCTGGCTGCAGGAAGGAAAACCGTCCAGCTCGTGTTGATCTGTCCGGGTCATTGAGAGGAAGCAGAGAGACGTAGCGCCCCCTGCAGGACCGGAGGAGCTGAACATGTCCAATTCTTTCTGTGGTCCAGGTTCATTTATATGAAACAAAAAGTTAAATATAAAAATATATACTTTGCTTTCCACTGATTTTTTGACGTATTATAGTACATTTAGTCAGTATCAATATGAAATGACATCAGACTTATATAATGCTTTACAATGGATTCTCAAAATCACTTAAAATATGATTGTATTTCTTTTTCTCTTAGTTTTATGATATTCTTCTGTTTTCTGGTCTACAGTATTCTGTTGTATGATGTTTTAATGTTTTCTGAATAGGTAGTTGTCAAGAATAAGAATTTGTTCTAAACCCGGTTCAAGGTTAAATAAAAAATAAACTTTAATTTCAGACAAAAATGAATAATAAATATAAGAACACGATAAGCAGTTTTCAAATGATTGGTGAACGTTTATTAAGGGAAAACATCCATACCAAACAGTTTTCCTCCCTCAGTAACACAGTCCACACTGAAGAGTGTTTCTACCACAACCTGGTAGCATGTAGTTGCATTCACTGGTTGAAAACAAGACAGGATTTTTGAGTTTCCAACTGTCTGATCACCGGTCAGGGTGATGAGGCTCAAAATGGGCCCAGAGTAGCTTTTAATGTCCAACAACATATAAAAAACATTAACATATAATCAACATATTACACGTCCTGTAACGGCTTTAAACGTCAGTTTTTGGTTAAACCAGGTTCAGAGGAACATTCTGCTGAATTCATGAAGAATCCTTCAGCATCGAGTCTTTAAAAAAAAAAAAAGAGACCGCATGCCAAGCAATGAAAAACAAACACATTCAACTGCTTTTCTTATAAAAGACCTTCATAATATCATCTACAGAGTAAAAGATGGAGAAACAAGAAGCAAAAGCTGCATCACAGATTAAGATCAATGCTCAGTATCTTGATTACCTAGAAAAGAAAAATGAATTATTTAAGTAGAAATTAATATCTAGTCAGTTTTTAATTTGTTTCAGCTTCTACACTGTAAAAACACAAAATCTTACCAAGTATTTTGGTCTAATTTCTAGTGAAAATGTTTTAATACACATGAAATATGACAAAACAAATTTATAAGCAACTTTTCAGCAAGATAAGACCTTAAGTTGATAGCTACTTAATATTAATGACAATGTACAAATTACACTGGCAGACTATCTCACTTCTAACATGGAAAATGTCTTGTTTTAAGTGAAATAACTACTTTTTCATGAAATAAAGGAATTATTTACTTAAAACATGTTCCTTTATTTTGCTGAAAAATTATTTGTAAGTTAGTTTTGTCTTATTTCAAATGTACTAAGATATTTTCTAGAAATCAGACCAAAAAATAATTGGTGAGATTTAGTTTTTACAGTGTAGGTAATAATAATTAGCACCAGAGGTCCAATTTATCCAATCTCAGCCTAAAACTTAAGGCGATTATAATTAGGAGAGATGAACAAAATCACCAGACCATAACATTTGACTAAATGAAACAGAAATATTTACATCTTGTCTGAAATTTTTAAAAAATGAATCAACTGTGGGACAAAATGTCAAACAGAAGATTAATAAAATCAGTCTCACGCTTGCAGCTTCTACTTGAAGCTCTTGATGCTCCAAACTGGTTTTACATTAAAGTAAAGAAACTAAACAAACCAGAGAACAGTTTTACTTTCACACCAGATCCTGCAGATTCAGAACTGACCCTGGTTTAGTTTTCCATCCAACAACTATACTTCCATCATATAGTCAAACTACATTGAGATGTTTTGATTGTATGAACCTCATTTATTATCTCTAGTTTCAACAGCTATCTTCATATCTTCTCTGGGTTTATTTAATCCTCCACCAATTTGTAGTTCCGTATAGCTTATAATTTGGCAGAATAAATGTATGTAAATCAATGCTTATCAGTTTATTTTGACTTTCCAATCAAATATTTTCACTAATAGCAAAGATAAAATCTTTAGAAAATGTTTAACTTTTCTAATTTCTGCATCCTCCATTTCTTTATTCTCTTGACCTTGTTTGAGTCAGTTTATCGTTACGGTGAAAGTAAAGTAACAGTTACAGGAATGCTAAGATGCGAACGCTAAGCTCAAATTAATTATGTAAATTATTAAACTGACAGTGAAATGGGGACTGTTGCTTTGCTTTTTGAATTATTTTTCCACTTCTGGGTCTGATCATCAATTTATTCCATGTTTACACTTAAAAATCTGATTCGACAGATTATTGATTATTATTTAGCAGCTCAGTTTCTTTACTGAGTTGAAAAAACTCCTTAGTGTTTAGTGTAGGATTTTAATTTTTGCTGCAGCTCTTCGTTGTGTGCAGAGGCAAAAAGACTGCAAACTGTTTTTAAGAATCTACAAGAATCTGCTTTTATAAGCTTGTAGTAAAAAAGAAATTACTGTTTATGTCCGGATCAAGAGATGAAACCACAAAAAATCCAGAAGTCTGTTTTCAGAAGGAGCATAGAAGACAGAAAGTTGGATGCTGATTTAATTATTTGAGTTTGAAAGATAAAGTCTTTTGGAAAATCTGGATTTTTTTCCATCAATCCACTCCAGGAGTTTCCATAGATCAGAGTGATGTCAGCATGCCCAGGGCGGCCATCTTGTTTTATTTATTTGGACTTTGAATTCAGGTCAACTCTACGACAGAGTGTTAGGCTAAGATTGGTTTTTGAATCACGAGAATAAAGTCGTAATTTTATGAGAACTCAAACATGAAAAATAACAAAAAAATTTAAATGAGGAATGTTGAGCATCTAGTAAAATTATACTTTAGAATAGGTTTTACAGATAATATTTAATAGTAATTCCACTTTTTTTTTTATCAGTTGCAGGACTTTGAAATGATGAGCCAACAACTCAGTCCATTACAAAAAAGAACCACATGGACTGAACTGGTCACAACAGATTTTGATAACTTTATCAAAGCTTTTTTCTTATTAAAACGACTTTTTTTTCTCTTAATATTGAGATGTTTTGTCTGGTAAAACTTCACTTTCTTGTAACTGAGCTAAAATTCTCACAGCCTGGCCCTAATTCCCCTTCGTAAAACTTACAGAAGGGATAATCTGTAAGAAAAGAAAAGGCCACTTTTTGAAAATGTTTTCTGTCATTTGTAATTTGGTTTTTAGAGCAAAACAGATAAAAAAAAAAGTTTATTAAAATTTGAAATCAGATTGGATATGATCATATCAGAGATTTCATTTTTAAGCCGCATCGCTCAGCCCTGGGCTTAGTTTCTGATCTACAACTGGAAGGGTCCGGAGAAGAAGCTGTCCATCCTCTGGTCCTCGGTGACGCCTGCCATCCCGCCGGCTTCATGAACCTTGAGGTGACCGTTGAGCGAGCGCCTGGCCTGGAAGCTCTTCCCACAGACCCTGCACTCGTACGGCTTCTCCCCGGTGTGGACCAGGATGTGCCTCTTCAGGTCCACGTCCTGCATGAAGCCCTTCCCGCACACCTGGCACAGGAAGCGCCTCTCCTTGTTGTGGAAGCGGATGTGCGTGTCCAGGCTGTTCTTCTGGGTGAAGCCCTTCCCGCAGATGCTGCAGGAGAAAGCGCGCTCGCCCGTGTGGATCTTCAGGTGCATCTTCAGGTTGCCGATCTGGTTGAAGGCCTTGTCGCAGAAGCTGCAGCTGAAGGGTTTCTCCCCGGTGTGAATCCTCAGGTGCATCAGCAGTGCCGATCGGCCAGGGAAGGATTTCCCGCAGGTTTCGCAGGTCCTGGCGGCGACCCGGTGGAAGCGCAGGTGAGCGTTGAGGCTGTCGATGGAGTCGCACAGATTCCCACAAACGCCACAGCAGCAGTTGGGCTCCTGCGCGTGAGTCCCAGCATGCCTGACCAGCAGGATCTTCCGGTCGAAAGCTTCCCCACACACCTTGCAGTTGGTCAACACAGATGTGCGGCTTTTATTCGCTTTAGGGACGCTGTCCTCGTGATTGGTCGCCATGTGTTTCCGCAGGTCCTTCCGCTTGCTGAACTCCTGACTGCAGATGCTACAGGAGAGGATGAGCGCGTTGTTGTGCTCCTCCATGTGGCGTTCCAGCGACGTCATGTGGCAGAAGGCGCGAGGGCACTCTTTACATTTGAACGGTTTCTCCGCCGCGTGAACCAGCATGTGAGACATCAGGTTGCTTTTCTGCCGGAACATTCTGCCGCATTCGGGGCACTCATGTGGCTTCTCCCCAGTGTGGATGCGGAAGTGCAGCTCCTGCGCCCTGATGGAGGTGAACGTCTTCTCGCAAACGGAGCACTTTTTGGTGTTCTGCTGGTGAGCCTGCAGGTGAGCCATCAGCCCATCAGCAGAGTCTGAAAGCTCACCGCAGAAGCCGCAGCGCCGGTCCGGATTGCTGCCGCAGACACGCAGAGCGTGCTGCAGCAGGAAGCCTTTCCCCGGACAGAGGCGTTCGCAGACATGGCAGCTGAAACGCTCTGTAGGAGGAGTGCGCTTTCGCTTTTTCACAATGACTAAAGGTTCAAGACCAAGAAGTTCTCTCTTCTTTTTGCCCAAAGATCCAAGAGGTCGTCCTCGTTTCTTCTTCCCAGCAGAGCCGAGAGGTGGACTTCCTTCCATTTTCTCGACGGATCTGAAAGGCCGACCTCTCTTCTTTTTCCTTTTGCCCTCTGACCTGAGAGACTGACTCTCCATCCAGTCGTCGTCGTCGTCGGTGCACGTAGAGGCCGCCAGGTGGTAGGAGTCAGAAGAGGAGCGTGGCGACGACGGGCAGGAAGCATCGCTGACGTTCTCAGAATCGAGTGGATTCAGGTCCGCTGAGTCGAACTGGGCTGGCAGGCCAGAGTCGTCCAGGGTCACTATCTTCAGAAGGCCTGGAAACAAAAGTTGCTTGTTTAGACTGAAGTTGTGTTTAGACCGAAGAGATTAACAGACTTAAAAAAAACCCACAGCTCTAAAAACTTGTGTTTATCTGACCATTTCTAGAATCCAAATGTTTCATAAATTCTCCCCAAGAAGACTTTATTTCAAGTAGGTGTGGGCAATATGGACTTAAAATTTTATCACAATATTTTGAGACGTGATGTCAATAAATGTGAAAATAACCATTTATTGCATCTTTTTTTAAGTAAGTATGTCTGTAACTGTGTGTCACAGCAATCTTAAGTTACATCAATAAACAAGTTATTAAACTAAATTCATGCTAGGAATCGGTAAAAAGTTTGGGTTTTGAAATGTAGTCAGATCTGTGTTAAAAATGTGCTTGTTATATTGTATTTGTAAAAATATGACAAAGCTCTTAGCAGCAAGCTATCTTTGACTTATTCTTTTTTTTTCCGGTTACCATGTCAACAAGAACTTAGGCAGTTAGGAGAAAGTAAACGGCTCGTAAACACTTTAATCGCATTATCTACGATTAATGCCATTGTAGATAGAAAAAAAAGGAGGAATACATTTCTGCCAAAAAAAAAATCTGAGATTAATTTAAGAAATTCTCTATTAAAAATAAGTAAATTTCTAAGCTCCAAAAGTCGAAAATGCGTTGGAAAAAAA
>NW_006800131.1:411818-454739 GCF_000485575.1 Poecilia formosa
ATTAGTTTCAGTTGTTTTATATTGAAAAAAAGGACATTTGAAAAAAAAAAATCTTCTTAAAACCTAATTATTTGTACATTTGTTCCTCATTTCAATATGTGAAATACCAGAATTTGCACACAACTTTATATTTTTGGCTGTTTGATGACAATATTTTAAACTATTAAGTCAGATGCGTTGATTATTCAGTATTCAACTGGCTTTTTTGAGTAAAGTTTTTAAATTCTGGAGTAACTTCTTAGACAGCAATTTTGTACTTTCACTTGAGTGAAAATATGTCGAATAAGTGCCAGTGTTAGTTGAGAACATTCTTTTGGTACTAATTTTTATTTCAGGCGTCTTCATCGCACCTGTGTCTTCAGCTTCCTCTTCACTCTGATTTGCAGGGCTTTTATTGTGAAGTTGACCGGAACTGGACGAGTAAGCGCTGGCAGCAGCGGCTCCTGCGGCTCTAAAAGCCTCCGTTTGCTCCGATCTTTGCAGTCTGACTTCAGGTTTCAGCAGAGCATCCAGCTGCTTTCTCTGGAGGCATATCTCCTGATCGGACTGCCGCAGTCTCTCCTCGTACTCCGCTAAAGTTTCCTTAAACAGTCCGAAGATTTCCTCCGCGGTAGCTGTTAGCCGCGCGGTTATCACTGCTCTCTGTGTCCGGAGTTTAACCGCTTTCTCCCCGTTTTCCAGCTGCTGTAGGACGTCCTCAGCGGCGGCGCTGATCCGCTGATGCACCGACATCCGCAGCAGCTGAATCGCGCTCATTCTGCCGCAGATTAGGCTCCCAAAGCCGCTAAAACACGAGAGAGGATGGGAGCATGTAAACACAATTTTTTTAGGAAATCTGTGGAAAACGCTTCCGTTTAGTGAACGCGAGGCATAAAGAGGAAAGAGTGACCTCTGTTGGTCAGGAGGAATATGTAAATACCTTTAACTAACTTAAAAATCCACCTTCAGCTGTTTTTATATTGGAAAAAAACGTTTTATAAGCAACAAAATGAGAGATGTCTCCTTTGAACTCTTACTCTAAATTTATCCTACTAATTAATACACAATGAAATATAATAAACACAAACAATAGCCCCCAGCTTTAAGTGATTTAGTCTGGAAATGTATCACAAGAAAATGTTGGATTTATAATTGGTAATGTTGACAAATTTCTGGTTTTCAGGAAAATATTGCACATCCAGGCAGAATACTGGCAATTATTCTTATTATATTTGGCAAGTTTCATATTCACCAATGTAAATTTAATAATTTCCACCCTTTTTGACATTTTTGGTTAAGGTAATCAAACAATATTTATCCACTATTTCCAAAAGTACAAACAAAAAAGCTAGTACCAATACACATGAATGTATTGTTTACAGTTTTATATGTATTTAAAAATGCACTGTAATATGTAACAACACGGTCCATTTAAAATAAGAGGTGGGAGCGCAGTGTTTCCGTTTGTCTATAATGTAAATAAACACGAAAACACAAAGCTTACATTTACTGTTATGATGTAACAGCGACCCCTGCTGGATCGGTAGTGTCTGCTTTTGTCTCTATGTTTCAGAGATCGATCTGATTCCCCAGTTATTTACGTTTTTCTTCATCGTGATTCGACTCCCCATTTCTATGAACAATTGGTTGCAAGTAAATACCAACGTAAAGCCAATAATTACAATTGCCATCAAAATTTTACCAAACCGTTTTTATTTTATTTTTTTTAATTTCACACAGTTTTAGCATCACCACATCATTATACAACTTCAAATAAAAGTTCTGCAAAATAAAAGTTTTCACTTAAAGTCAAACAAAAAGAGAAAAATACATTAAAGTTGCAGAAAAATAAAAACACTAAAAGCCTCAAAATAATGAGGGGAAAACACAAAAACAACTTTAATGCATTAAACTATGTCAAAAGTTTAATTTGTGATTATAGCAATGAAATGTTTATAAGTGAACAATAGTCACGTTTTTGATCCTCATTCCTTTTCAAAACAAAAAAAGAATGGAAAGAAAAAAAGAATCAAGTTTAAATTATTTTACAAGTTTCCTGTACAATAATAAACAATTCAGGAGATTTTTATCAGCTGTAGAAAATATTTTTCCTTGATCTTTTCATCGCTGATTGTTTTGGTTTGAGGCCCAAACTGCTGAAAGAAACTGATAAAAAAAAACAAAAAAAAACGTCAAATTTCTGTCCAGGAAATAATTAATTTTGAAATATGAAATTTCAAAAATATATATTCTCCTTAAAGCACAACAAGGATTAAAAGAGATTAAAACAGATAAAAATACATTTTTAAAAATAGTTCGTATCATATTTTGTAAGAGAAACCGATATTTTTGGATATTTTTAGGAATGGAGACAAGTAATAATAACTGTTAATTAAGATACAATAATAAACAATATAATTGAAAAATTAATCACTACAGGTGAGATCCAAAGTTTTCTCTGTATTTTGAAAATTGTTTTCAGGATTTAATTTTTTAGTGTTTTGATGTTTACAAAATTAGTAGCAATAATTATTCTGTCAGCTTTAATAAAACTTTCAATTAATTTATAAATAACTCCAGTCATCAGCTAATAGTTAATTAATATTATAGGAATAGTGTTGTTATTTTACTGGTTTTCTGTTCAAAATGTTCTGATATTTTCTAAATGTTCTGATATTTTCTGCCCTATTTCTGGAAATTTACAATAAAAATGTTTATTTTGAAAGTAAAGATGACACAAGTCGACTCTTTGCTTTACTGAAAATCTACAAATCCAGTTAAATCCTCCAAGTTCAGGAATGGAGTTAATTGTACAAATTAAACCCAAATGTGAAAGATTTACAGCAGATCACCTGAAAGTAAAATTTTGAATAAAGTGAGCATTAAAAATCTGCAGAATATTTCAATAACTTCAGGAAGATGAGAAAAGGAATGTCTTTAAAGTTTTTTTCTAAATAGTTTGTGAATCTTTAAAAGCAGATTTAAATTATTTGAAACCACTATGACAGTTCTAGTTTGGTCTGAAACGATTAATCGGATGAAATAAACTATTGAATTAATTAGTCTGTTTTGAAACGGGGATTATATGCAGAAAGGATTCAGTTCAGCTGTTATAAATGTGTTTTTACTCAAAGTTTCTGCTTTCAGAGTGAGCTGGATGGAGCTGACCTTTACAAAAAGCATCAGAAACAGGAAGCTTTGTCTCTTAATGTGAGAGCAGACTTCTTGTTTTGTCATTTTTCCTATATCAGACAGGAAGGAGTCGAGTCGTTTATGCACAAACAGCAGCAGATCACAGCTGAGTGAACTGAGGTTGGACCTCCGCCTCCTGCTGCTTCATGTGTGACATCACAGCCGGGTCCTTGGGGGCCTGCTCCCCCGCATGGACCTTCATGTGCGACTCCAGCGAGCGCTTCTCCTGGTAGCTCTTTCCGCAGGTGTGGCAGCTGAAGGGTTTCTCGCCGGTGTGCGTCAGCATGTGCCTCTTCAGGTCGATCTTCTGCACGAAGCCCTTCCTGCACACCTGGCAGACAAACGCCTTGTCCTTCTTGTGGAAGCGCTCGTGCGTCTCCAGCGAGATTTTCTGGCGGAAGGTTTTCCCGCAGAGGCTGCAGATAAACGGCTTCTCGCCCGTGTGGATCCTCATGTGGGAGTCCAGGTTGCCGATCTGCCTGAAGGTTTTGCCGCAGACCTTGCAGGGGAACGGCTTCTCCCCCGTGTGGATCCTCTTGTGCACGTCCAGATGTTGGCTCATGGTGAACTTCTTGTCGCAGGTTTCGCAGGTGTAAATCCGGGGCTTCCCGCCGGTGTGGCTCTTGATGTGCCGCTTGAGGACGGTGCTTTCGATGAAAGTCTTCCCACAAAACTCGCAGATGTATGGCCTCTCGCCGGCGTGCAGCTTCAGGTGTCTCTCCAGGGAGCTCTTCCTGGGGAAATCCTTGCAGCAGTCTTTACACCTGAAAGGTTTTTGCGCGGAGTGCGTCCTCATGTGAATCTCCATGTCCCTGAAGTTGTCTCCGCAGATGTCGCAGGCTTTGTTAATTTCTCTGTGACTCTGGATGTGGAGCTGCAGGCTCTCGGACGACTCGGCCCGCTCTCCACAGACGCCACACAGGAGGTCGGGGTGATTTAAATGTGTCTCTGTGTGTCGCAGTAAGTTCCCTTTATTGTGGAAAGCATTCCCGCAGACCTTGCAGGAGTGAGAAGGAGTCAGACTCGGCTTTCTGCGTTTGCTCTTGTCGTTCAGCTGGTTGTGGCTCTGGGCGTGTCTCCTGAGGTCAGAGGTCGTTAAGAAATCTGCTCCACAGACTTTGCAGGTGAACACCGTCTGTTCACCGTCGGTCTTCATGTCTTGCTCTGGTGAAACGCTGTGGACGAAGTCTTCAGAGAGCTTTTCTTCCACATGGGTTTGCAGGTGAGTCATCATGTTGCCCTTCTGGCTGAAGCCTTTGCCGCAGTGGCGGCAGCTGAACGGTTTCTCACCGGTGTGCAGCCGTGCGTGCGTCTCCTTAGCTCGGATCGAGGGGAACTTTTTGCCGCAGAAGTCGCAGGTCCTGCAGCTGTCGCGATGCATCTGAAGATGTCGTTTCAGGTCAGCGCTGGACTCCAAACGTTCCCCACACACACCGCACCGACTCTCCACTTCCTTGGCGTGTTTCTCCACGTGTTTGATCAAAAAGCCTTTCGTGTCGAAGGATTTCCCACAAACTTTGCAGCTGGGAGATGTTTCATCTGCTGCAACCGTATCATCCTCTTCCTCCTCAGCTGCCGCCTCATCGTCTGGAAAAGCCGCTTGCTGGTCGAGTCTGGAAGTGGAACCAGGTGGTCTTTGGAAAGGCTGACTCCTAACACCAACAGACAGACACAGTTCTGCAAAGACAATAAACAACAAATTAATTTGCTGCTGATAATACAAGCTGCAACTGGCAATAATAAAAACACAAAACCTTACCTAGCATGTCGGTTCAGTTTTTCTTGTAAATATCTTAGAACATTTGAAATAAGACAAAAGTAACTCACAGGTAACTTTTCAGAAAGACATACAAGCTTGTTTTAAAAATAATTCATTAAAATTGATTAAATAGTTTTAGTTCCACTGTCAGATTGTTTCACTTATAACTTGGGAAATATGAAATCATCATGTAACACACAAATGAAACACACTGATGTTTGTGATTATAAATGTGAGAAAAATGTGAAAACTTTAAAATATATTAATAATTGTGGTTTATTAGTGTCCGGTGACTGATTTTCCACTTTATTGCACAAAAAACTGAATTTTATGATCACATAAGCAGTAAAAAAAAAACATGATTAAACGAACAAAAACGTATTAACTTAGGTTAAATACAAAACTAAAGCTAAAAACAATATTAAAAAAACTGGTTTGTTACAGATATCTAACCCTAAACAATATAATTAAATAGTTTTCGGTTTTTCTACGAATGCTACTGTCTTACATGTTTTTGAAATGACAATGAATATTATTATTATTATTATTATTATTATCTGGTTGTTTATTACTCCTATATTGCCCCCATCCAGGGTTAAAACCTTAAATCGATCTATTAATATTTTGCATATCGCTGAAAGCTCCACTGATATAAGGTGGATCATGTTTTTATGAGTTTAATATGGTTTTTCTGGTTGTAATTTACTACAGGTGAGCTCACGGACCTTTTGACTGCTCTCCGCGGCCTCCTCTCCGCCTCTCTCCCGGCTCCAGAGTTCCTCTTTCGGCCGCTCTGCTCGCTTCGAACGCGGTGAGGATGGAGTCCACGGCCGCTGCGATCCGCTTCATCAGCAGCGCCCGCAGCTCCTCCAGCTCCGCCTGGCCGCGCTCCTCCAGCAGGCCGAGGACCCCCGAGGCTGCCGCCGCCAGCTGCTGCTCCACACAGGCCCTCAGGCTGCCGCTCTCTGGCCGCTTTTTGGACATTTTTAAGAGGTTTTTAAACACAACAAAGGGGCGAAGTGTAAACAGAACGAAGAACTTCCGGCGCGGGCGTGACGTCATCTCGAGGGCGCCAAGGAAACAGTTCAACTGACTAATGAGTTGGTTGTTTATCTGCCGAAATAGTACTTTATTATGTAAGTTTAGCGATGCATTGTAATGTTTTATCTTTTAATTTACTCGCTTGTCTAAATACGGTTTTTATTTTTTGGTTGTTACTTGAGTTCAAACACGAAGCTGAAGTTGGTTTTTCGGTTCGGGAAAGGCCTAAAGGGCGATTCCAACTAATTTTTCACTACTTTCAGGATATTTAATCTACTCTAGTTAAAAAAAAACTACAAAACATTGACACTTCAACCCTGGAGTAGATTATTTTTCAACTAATAGCAGAATATTTAAAACCATGTTTGTGATTTGTGAAGCTTCCAATTTCATCACGTTTTTGCATCTGGATCACATTAGAACTGCTAATGTGATTCCAAAGCCACAACACCTAGACTCTTCAAACCTGGACTGGATTATTCTGCTCTACTAGCAGAATATATAAAACGATGTATGAAATTTGTGAAACTTCACTAAAGTTCAGATTACTATTCACACCCGCTCCATGCAGTATTTTTTCCCCCAAATTTAAATTCAATTCTAATTCAAAACCACTTTATTAATCCCAAAGGGAAACTAAATATTGATGTAACTCGTTAATTCTTCAAAAAGTTATTGTAGATGGTGATGGCTGTTGGAAGGGAAGATCTTCTGTAGTGGTCTGTGTTGCACTGAATCTGAAGACGCCTCTGACTGAAGACACTCTGCCTTCCCAAGACAGTCTCGTGACAGGGGGTTTGCTGAAGCAGATGTATGATGGGATCATCAACTCCAACTCCACTGCAAGAAGCAAACTGCAGAGGGTCTTGATATCCTTGTCTGCTTATTCAGGTGGGCCGACAGGAGTCTCTCCATGACCTTCATGTTGTGCAGTGTCAGGGCTACAGGTCTGTAGTCACTGATGACTGATGGGTAATATTCTGCTGGTAGAGCAAAATAATCCAGTCCAGGTTTGAAGTGTCCAAGTTTTGTAGTTTTTTAATTAGAGCAGATTAAATATCCTGAAGATGGTGAAAAATTAGGTGGAATCGCCCTTTAGACATTTACCAAATCAGAAGCTGGAATCAGAAACCAATTTCAGATTCGTAGTTCAAAACCTGAACCAAACTTCCTTAGAAAAATGTTGATTTTTGTTTTTATTTAATCATGTGAACAGCGACATACAGTTAAAAACATCACCTTACTTTTCTTTATACTTAAGAATATCCTCTGGTAAATTCGGCATATTATTTAAAAAGGTTGTTTCTAATAAGCACTGGAAGAAGGCAGACAAACTCTATCACAGATTATCTGTCACAACATTGTGACAGTTTCAAAAAGTATCTAAAATAATATGTTTTTAATATATACTGACATTAAAAATGATATTACAGCTTTGTGGATCTTTCTGTGTTTTAGGTCTTAAAGCGTCAGCTGGGAACAGAACCCTCCTTGGCGTAGCGATGTCTCAACAGCAGCAGCAGCAGCAGCAGCAGAAGAAGAAGAAGAAGACGACGGGCATTCCTGATGGGTGGCTGGACTACTGTCCCGTCGGATCAAGGATACCAGGAACCAGGTTCATTCCTTTCAAGGTTCCTTTAAAAGCCGCCCTGAACTGCCAACTTCCCGCTTCCCAGTCCTTTGATCTGTGGGACCTGCTGGACTCGGTGCGACAGCAGAACCAGGAGCTCGGTCTGATCATCGACCTCACCTTTACGACCAGGTACTACTCAGTGTCAGACATCCCGCAGTGCTGCGCCTACATCAAGATCCCCACCGAGGGTCACCGCGTTCCAAACGACGGAGCCATCCTGAGCTTCAAGCGCGCGGTGAGGCACTTCCTGAGTCAGAACCAGGACAACAGCAGGCTAATCGGAGTCCACTGCACCCACGGGCTGAACCGCACCGGCTACCTGATCTGTAGGTACCTGATCGATGTGGACAGGTTGGATGCCGCCGCGGCTTTGCAGCTCTTCAACTCCAGCAGAGGTCACCACATCGAGAGGAAGAACTACATCCGAGACCTCCAGCACGCCGCCAAGAGGAGCAACAGAGGCATCGACGAGCCGGAGAGAAACCCGATCATGGGGCTCGCCGTGAGGAAAGAACCTGCAACGCTGATAAAGCACCAGGAGAAGGTGGAGAGCAACACCGCAGCACAGCATGTCAAAACTTCTGGTGATGAGTCAGCAGAAAATCAGCAGCCCAAAGAGAAACAGCCAAGTCAGAAACAAACCAAACGCAGAGCCCGACGTCGCTACAAGACCAGGAACAAGAAGTCTGCTGATGGGTCAGCGCAGGGTCACGACCCCGCCTCCTGAACCGAGGCGCCACAGCCAAGGTCACGCTAATCAGCTTAGACTGAAACAAACTTTAGCTTCTTTTACAGTTTCTGAGCGATTGTTTGTTTCCTGCACCAGAAACACAAAAATGTATTTAGAAGCTAATAAGCGATTCCAGCAGATAAAACCAAACATAACTTTCTGATTCTGGAGCGTTTAGATCGGATGATTACCGTATTTTCCAGACTGTAGAGCGCACCTCACTATAAGCCGCATCTACAAAGCTTTTCTAAAAACTGGAAAAGTTCAAATATAAGCCGCTGGCATCTCCGCCGCTGTCGGTTTTTCACAAGGAAGCAGCATAAATATGCGTTCTTAATAAATATGCTATTAAGAACGCAGCCCTGCGTCTCCAACACCGAGACGCGGTGGATCTGTTCACGCCGAGTTTATGTGCAGCGGCTCCATTTACTGCCAGATCGACGGCCTTCAACTTAAAACTGCATCATATGAACTTTGTGTGGTTTCCACGATGAGGGGTTTGAGTTTGAAAACATTTCCCCGTCGTGCTAGCATACATTTATTGACAGCTGCATTTATTTACTGCAGCATCTCCACCGCTCTGATTATAACTATTAATCATTTTCTCATTTTTATACAAAAAAATCTGTTTTAAAAGATAAAATAATTTTACTTACATTTTTAATTTTTCTGGATTGAATTTTTAATAAAGTTTGGCATATGAAAAAAACGTTTTGTTTTTTTTCTCATTTTAATAAAAGTTTAAACTGGATTTCTCAGTTTGAGGAAAGTTTAAATTCAATAATCTTTGAGCCACTTCAACTGGTACAAAAGTTTTAATGTGGAACCGAATTTCTGCATCGAACAATTAATTCAAACTTTATTTCATCCGAGACATAACTGATAGAAAAACATAACTTGGTGTTTCAGTACATAACGAGACCTGTGGTTCTGAATGGAAACTCCTCTTAAATTAATTTCAGGACGGAGAAGTTCAGAAATGCACATTGTCGTCCTTCCATCTCATCTCTGTTTATCGTCTAAAATCAGAAACATTTTGATGTCCAAGACCTGAAGCTTTTAGGTTTTTCTTTTTCTGTTTATGGGAAAAGCTTTTCCATCAGTCACAGATGCTGCCAAAACTCCTGTTTGGAAGAGGATTACAGCCATTGATTAAAATATGACTTTTCTCACAAGATTAAAGTCTGAATTTTGAAAAAAGTCAGAATTTCTGTGGAATTTTCCCCCCAGAAAAAATAAAGTACTTTATAAAAGTAGAAAAGCCAAACAAACCAAAGAACGGAGTAGAAAATGCAGAAGTTAAAACCGAGCTGAGTCGGTGTGTGTGGAATAAAGTGGATTAACAGCTGGGATTAGAGGTTCAGAGTTTTCTCTTCCTTTTTTTCAGAACTTTCTGACTGTCTGGGTCTCGGCTGTCGCTCCGAGGCCGACCCCGGGGCCAACCCCGGGGCCTCTTCTTCAGGTCGGTCCGGTTCGGGTTCTCCTCTTTCTGGGCTTCCGGCTCTTTGACGTCAGAGAGCTGCTGGAGCCGCCTGGGTCTGCTCAGGGTTCTGCTTTGGTTCTTCAGAACCTTCTTCCTGCTGTGGGTTTGGAGGTGAAGCTTGAGTGCGTGAGGGACCTCAAACTGCTCCCCGCACAGACCGCAGACCGGCGTGGGGTCCTGGAGGTGGCCTCTGATGTGCCTGAACAGAAACCTGCGGGCGCTGAAGGCGCGACTGCACGCCTGGCAGCTGAACCCGTCGCCATGGCGACTCGGCTGTTCCCGAGGAGCTGATCCGGGGTCGGGCGAGCCTTTGCTGTAGTCGTCGCTGTCTTCGGTGTCTGACGACAACACAACCGGGACGTCCGGGTCTGGGTCAGCCACGGGGAGGACGCCGTCGCGTAGCCTGGCGGACGGCCGGGAGCTGTAGGTGAACTCGATGATCTCTGCCGCGTCCAGAGCGGGGAGAGTCTCCTCGGGTTTGACCTCAACATGGCGGGAAGGCTCAAGAAGCAGGTTCTGGTCCAGATGGGTCAGGAGCAGGTCGTCTCTGGGATCCACCAGCTGCTGTGAGAAGACAGCTGGAAAAAAATAAAAGTAAATATGAGACTCACTTTGAGTTCAGACAGAGCACTTCCATATAAACAAACTAAAGATTACAGCAGTAATCGATTATTGATTATTCTGATGATCAATCGGATAAAAGGTTGACGCATTCTGCAGATTTTTCACTTAAGCCTAGTTTGTAAAATATTAAAAAAGAAACATTTTAATCATTGTTTTAAATAAGAAAATAATTTGTTGCTTAAAATGCAATAACATTTTATCCTGTTACTGAAATCTTGATCATTTGTAGCAAAGAATCTGCAGATAAAAAATTATTCTAACAACGTGTGAAAAGCTCAAAGCTTCATGTTCGACTTAATACAATATTGGGATGATCTGTTGATTAGTCTTTGGATTAAGAAATCAATAATTAGATTTTAAAAGGTGTTTTCTTAAAGTATGTTGGGTTTTTATTTTTAGCAAATTAGCTTTTTTAAAAGTCTCTATGCGACAGTTAATCTATTACAAGATTAGTTGGGAATTATTTCAATAACTGATTAATCACGATTAATTGTTTCAACTTTATAAAAATCATCTGGATTTATCGGATGTGTGTGTGTTAGTCTGTGTGTGAGCGTTCAGCTGAATGGGCTTGGGTTTAGCATTTGACAGAAGTTGAAAGGAATTTTGATTTTCAGATTTCTGATGCACTTCACAGTACTTCTGTTGTAACTTTCCTGGTGCAGATGCTCTACAGAGAGAGGTGGATAGAGAAACCAAAAACTGTTCTCAAGTAAAAATACAAATAAGTAGTAATGAAAAAAAATTAGAGTTGCCAACATCTTTCTGTCTGTCTTTCTAAAGAGGAGCAGGAAAAGCAAATGAGGTGGATCAGCAATGTTTCCCAATAGCTGTTGGTGTCATCCAGGACATGTTACTGTGGAATATCATTTTCGTTGCCCAGAAATTAAGGTTCAGCCAGAGGCTTTTTAGATTTGTTGCAGGACTGACTGCTACTGCCCACAGTATATGTGTGAAGATGCTAGGATGACATGAGATTCAACAACATCTAATTTCCCTTTGGGATAAATAAAGAACAATTTAAATAAATTGAATTACAAGTTCCTAAAAACTTTCATTCATTTTTAAAAAGTATAAATTCAAACACCCGCCTCAATTTAGTGTCTTTCAAAGGTACTGAGGAGTAACAACAGCCATTTAACTGGATAACTTGAGCCCCCCCTGCTGGTGGAAGTCAGCATCGCAGAAAGTTTCATGTCCCAGGATCCCCTGAGGACTGACAGGTGGAGGCTCACCTGCGGACGGTGCCTCCATCACGGACTTGTCCAGGGCGCAGAGCAGCGCGTGTTGGCGGGAAATAACCTGCTGGCGGAGAACGGCTTCCTCTTCGTACTTCACGATGGTTTCCTCAAAAGCCGCCAAAATCTCCTCGACCGCCGCGTTCAGGCGCTGAGTGATGAACAAACGCAGCTTCTGTGACCGAGACATGTCGCCTTCCGGGGGGAGAGGTTGGAATACGAGGACTATTATGGACTAAATCCGCTCCAAATGACCAGCTGCTGCTAACGAGCGCTACGGAAGTAAACAACAGAAGGACTTCCGGAATTCTTCTTCTTTGCTTCTGCGGCTGCTTTGAATTATTTTAATCACTTTACTGCCCTCTTTTGGTTTTACGTGTTAACTAAAATCATTTGAGTTGAAATAAACATAAAAGTGGAGTTTTTCGCTACTATTTTAATATTTTTCTACATTAATCTGTTTTTGATTACAGATCAGTATAATGCGCATTATTTTTACCGCATTGTGAAACACTGAAAGAAGCCCCGACTTTGTTTATTTTCTGGATCAAATGTATGCTCTGACTTACCTGGTTTGGTGTTTTCGTGATTTAAAATTAATTTTAACAGGTGCCAAATAAATTAAACCAATCAAGATTAAAAACTGAAATTAATTATAATACATTTTCCTTAATTAGTAGCATGTTAATTCAAACTTTAACCACAAATATTCACCCACCCATTAAATCTTAAACATTAAAAACATGATTTTATATATAGACTATAAATAAGAATACATATGTGGAAAATAAAAATCTGTACAAATTGAAAATAGAAAATATTATAAAATGTTTCAGTGTTTGAATTCAGTGGTTTAGTCCTGTTTTTTTTTTTTTTTGCCAGTCTTTAAAGTACAGAAATGAAGTTCATATTTATACAATGATCAGTTTTAAAGACTAAATGTACAAACACAAGAGACTGCTTGTTTTTTCCCCAGCCTGACTGTTGTTCCTTGTTTTTGTAAAACCTTTCCAGAGTGTTTAGGAACCCTGTTTTTATGAAGTGCTCCATGGTGCATGAACAGATCACACAAACACAGATCAGCTGCGCTCAGTTTAATGAAGCCAGAATGTGAAAACTAAGGTGCAAATTACAAGTAAATGGAAAAACTTTAAACAGGAACGAAGGTGAAGAGTTTGAAGCAGGACAGATGTTCTCATTTATAAGGATTACTCAGTTTCACCATCTTCTTCTTCATTCTTTTCATCATTTTCTGCCTCATTCTTCACTTCATCTTCTTCATTCTTCACTTCATCTTCTTCTTTCTTCACTTCATCTTCTTCTTTCTTCACTTCATCTTCTTCTTTCTTCACTTCATCTTCTTCTTTCTTCACTTCATCTTCTTCTTTCTTCACTTCATCTTCTTCTTTCTTCACTTCATCTTCTTCTTTCTTCACTTCATCTTCTTCTTTCTTCACTTCATCTTCTTTCTCCACTTCTTCTTCTTCTTTCTTCACTTCATCTTCTTCTTCATTCTTCACTTCATTTTCATCACAGGCCTCTTCCTCCTGGAGGAAAGAGTGAAACAGATTATAAAACAGATGTGACCGATAAGAATGATAACCAAAGGATCCCCCGTCTCTCCTCGCCTGTGGTGCTGCCGCTCTCCTCTCCCTCTCCCTCTTCCTCATCTCTACTTCCACCATGCTGTAGAAGTCGCTCTCGACCTTGGCGAGGATCTGCTCGGGGTCCTCGTCTCCGTCCTCCCGCCACGCCTCGTCCTCTCTGCTCTGTTCGGAGCGACTTCTCTCCTTCAGACGGATCTCCCTCTGACGGGCCTCCAGGATCTTCTCTCGCTTCGTCTCCCTCTCAAACATCTGCAGAATAACGCAGAAACATTTTTTCAGAGGATGCTGGAGGGTAAAGGTTATTCCAGTGTGAAACAAAATCTTAAAAACTTTCTTTAAAAAAGCAGGAGTTGTTTTAGTTTATATTTTTGCAAGGCAGTACATTTAGAAGTGAAATCTCTGATCAGGAAATGTTTTGTGCTTCTTACAGCAGCCATTAGACTCTTCTCGTTCTTCTGCAGGGTGGACAGTGCAGAGGAGATATGCAGCAGCGTGGCTTCGCCGCTGTGGGAGCCGCATGCCAACACCTGGCCGTTGTCCTGGATACGGAGGCTGTACAGCGCTTTGTCACTCACCTGGGGACAGAGCAAACGTCACGGTGATTCTGACTCGGCAGAGGAGACGCTGCTGGGAGCTCAGGTGGGGTCGGAGCACCTTGACGCTCAGCGTGGGCTCACTCTGTTTGAACAGGAGGTCCCAGATGTCCAGCACGCCCTCCATCTTCACCGTCAAGAAGACAGAAGGTCTCACTGGACTCCAGCAGGCGTCCATCAGGTAGGACATCTGGTACCTGCAGCGCAAAAACACAGAACAATAAAACTGACGTTTGGTATTTACCGAACCAATATTAATATCTGTATCGGTCACGATATTGGAAATAAATCTGGATCAGTGACAATGTGGCCGATGTATTATGTCTGAGTGACGTCGTGTTTATTATTTATTTTACATTTATATTTCCTAATTGTACTTTCTGAGCCATTTGACAGAAGATTTGTTGCAGTTTATTCTTTCAGTCAACCTGTTTTTTTTTCAGTTTCTTTATTATTCATTTTACATTTGCTGTTATTCTCCTAACTGCACCGACTGAGCAAATTAAAGAATCGTTTTTACAGGTTTGACCAAGCTTGGCGCAGAGTTATGAAATACATTTTAATAAAAAAATCAAAATCAAAAAGATTCCTACTTGGTCCACATGATGGAGGACTCCTTGATGTCCTCTGACCAGATGCGGGCCGTCCAGTCCCCAACAGTCAGGAAGTTTTTGGGGAAGAAGGGGTTCCTCTGAATGGCGTAGATGGGTCCGTGGTGGCCCTCGTAGGTGCAGACGATCTTCTCGGCCGGAGTCTTCGCCTTCCTGTTGCAGGACACCACCATGCCTTGCTCTGTGCCCACCATGAACTTCGTTGGCTGAGGGAAACATGATCAGGGTGTCGACATTTAGCTTCCAGCAGACTTACATTTAAAAAGCATTAAAAGTAAGTAAGTCTTGTTTTTGTAACTTAAGCGCTAAACATCAATCGACTGCTTGTGCAGAGGTGGATGTGTTATTATTATTATTATTATTATTATTATTATTATTATTACTAGATATGAAGGGGGGAAATAAAAGGGAGGTAGTCAAATCCAGGTTATTTGAAAAGCACATTTCAGAAACAAGGCAGTTTAATGTGCTTTATATGATAAAAACACAAAAAAAATGTAAGTTGTTGACAAATAATAATGTCCTAAAATTATAAGAGACAAAATTATTGATGAAAGTAAGTCCAGGCCTGAAGCTGAAGACGATTCTTCCTGGTTAGATCATATTAACAGCATTTCTACACAGATTTGGAGGAATCTGGGAGAGTCGGCCATGTTTAATTAGCTTAGCTTAAAAACAACCTGTGATAATTGGTGATTATGTGCTGAGATGCATTATTGGTTAAACTGATCTCAGACACAAAGATTAAACTGAAAGCATCAGATTGTAGCCATGGTAACAACAACTAAACTATGAGGACTATTAGTAGGAACGTGGCAGTTCCTGTTAATGATGAATTTAAACAATTTAAAATCTTTTAATTCATCAATGCTGAAATCATTAAATCTAATTTAGTACTATCCTCATTCTGAATGAATAAATGTTAAAACTGCAGTTTCAGTTTGTGAACAGCAGAAAAACAGCAGCAAACAGTCACCATGGTGGGCTCAAACTCCAGAGAGATGGCACCTAGAGCCTGGTCCAGGTTCCCCTCCCGGCTCGGGTCCAGAACCAGACGCTCTGTTGGCTCGCTCAGCTTACGGACGTCCCACCACAGAATCTGACAAGACAAGATAAACCGTCAGCTCTAAGGCTCATTACTTTAACTAGGACATCTCCATTAATCCATCAAATGTCCGTCCCTCATTCACTGTCCGGTCCGGTCCGTTCCGGCCCGGTCCGGCCGTCACTGATGTAAAGCGATAGCTAACGATCATTTTAGTAATCAGTTATTCTGAGTCAGGTAAAAACAACTGGTACATTCTGCTGGTTTTTTTATTTAAGCCTTTTTATACAAGCAAAAACATTAAAAGATGCAAATAAATAAAAACTTAAATTATTTTTCTTAGATAAAAAATGTTTTTATTTTTTATCTGAAATGCAACAACGTAGCATTTCTTTAGCGAATGTTTGAAAATAAGTAGCAGAGGATGAATCTGCAGTTAAAAAACATTTATGACATCAACATGTGAAAAGCTCAGCCTGACTTATCAATACGGTGTAGAACTTACGTTTGGATTATTAGCTAATTAATAATTCGATGGTAAAAGGAGCTTAATGGATTTTTTTCTACAGAATTTAAATCAGATGAAGTTAAATCTATGCCACTTGATGAGTTTTGGATTAAACACATTAAAACATATTAAAAGACAAAATTGTTTTTGTCTTAAATGCAAAACTTATATATTTTTTGTACAGTTTTGGCTTAATGTCTTAATATCTGGGTTGTTCTTTCAGTAAATGACCTTTTCTTCAGTGCACAACGCAGTTAACGGTTAGTAAATTAATTAACAATCATTTCAATGCTTGATCAATTGATTCAGTCCCATATTAATCCACCTGTATGTCATGATTTAATCTGTGTGGGATTGCTCCACCTGTCCGTCGGTGGAGGCGGAGAAGGCGTCCGTTCCCGTCTTGGACTGCAGCCAGATGATCTTGTAAACCGGGTCTCTGTGGGTGTGCTCCAAAGACGAATACTCCACAGGCTGGCTGCCCCTCCGGGTGTCCCACAAGACTAAAACAAACGCACCCACAGATAAATCCCCACCCTGGGAATGACTTGAGTCCTGAATGTGAACACACCAATCTGGCCGCCGTAGCTGCCCCCCAGCAGAGTGTGGGGGTCCTTTGGGTTGTAGTCCAGACAAACCAGTGGAGATTCTGGTTTCAGAGCCATTTCAGGGTAGTTTGGTTTCTCTGGAAGACAAAATGTCCAACAAATCTGGTTCAGGTGGAAATACGTTTCTATCTTAGAACTACAAATATCAAAGTTGTTTTCTTCTTTTTTTTCTGACAGACTAAGAGGAGCTTGAAGCTGTGAAGTGAAAGTAAAATAACACAAAGTTTTATTTTTTTAAATAAAATTGTTTGGTGTATGGTATGAATTTTATATTATTCCTGACACATTTGTTTTGCACAAATTGCAAAAGTTTTCACTCATATTTATACAGCCTTCCCTTTTATTGATCTGGTTCTTATTCTATTTTATATTATTTTTTCTGTAGTTTATCCAGCTGGTTTCTGTTTGTGACCTCTGATGTTGTGTTTAATGACACTAAAGATAATCTGAATTTTCAGTTCCTCTCAGTCATGTCTCCACCAGATTTACACGCCTGGATTCGTAATTTCTCCACATTTAATATCCCGCCCTGTCAGACTAGATGGAAACATCTGCAGCTGAAACCAGAAGTTTACATACACTAGATTAATTTTTTCCCCACTGTCTGAAGTTAAATCAGACCAAACTTCTTTTTAGGGCTGCAACTAACAGTTATTTTACGAACCAATTATTCCATCTTTTCCCTGCCCCAGCTGAAGAAGAGCATCCCCACAGCATGATGCTGCCGCTACCACTGGAGGTTTTTGGTTGCATTGTGTCAAGAAAACCTGCATGAATACGTCACCAGGCCTCTGTGACTGAAGTCTGACCCACCGAGGTCCCAGATGTAGGAGTCGAAGCTCATGTCTGGGGGGCTTTTTTGGAAGTCCAGGCTGCAGTACGCCGCCGCCAACTTCCTGCCACCGTCGGGATGCCATGACAGGCCGGTGATGGTTCGCTTCACCTGGTTAGGATCTCTGAGGGAGACGTGAAGCACAAAGTCTCAGTGGTGAATCAGTCTGATGTAGGACTGAAACGATTAATCAGATTAATGGTGATGAATCGATTACTGAAATAATCAACTAATTTAATAATAGATTGATACCTGCCGTACACAGACTCTAAAAAGGATCATTTTCTGAAAGAACAACACACTGAAGCCAAAACTGTACAAAAAATATACAAATTTTGCATTAAGATAAAAAAAATCCGTTCTTCCTTCTAAGAACTCCTCAGGTGGCAATTTTATCTTCACCAGGTTCAAATTCTGGTGAATTTATTATTCTGCCAATAAATATCTCATTAAACACCTTTTGATATCCAATTAATAATCAGTTAATCCAAAAATAATCACCAGATCATCCCCACACTGTATTGACGTTAAGTCAAGCAGAAAGGTTTAAGTTTTAACATGTTAGAAATATTTTTCAGCTGCAGAAAAATCTTAATTAATTACACCAACATTTAATTTCCCTTTAGGAACAGTAAAGTGTTTTCAATTGAATTGAATCCTTTGGTACAAGCGTTCACTAGAGGAATGCTGCTTTTGCATTTTATGCAAGAAAATGTTTATTTTCTTATTAAAAATTGAATTGAATATCGTATTTATTTGCATCATCTAATGTATTTTTAATACTGTTTAAAAAGGCTGAAGTGGTTACATGAAAAATCTGCATAATGTGGAAATGTTTTATCCGTTTAATCGTCAGAGTAATCGATAGATTGATCAATAACTAAGATAATGGCTGGTTTGAGCCCTGCGCTGATGCTTGGTCAGATTTACCTGAAGACGCTCATGGTCTTCGCAGTCGGGAACTCCGGCACTTTCTCAATCTCGTCCTCCTTGAAGTGCTCCTGGTAGATGTCTATGGTGTTGTTCTGCCTGATGCAGTGGTCCATCACCTGGTTGTCATGGCGATAGCAGAGGGACAGCAGTTAGATAAATCGATAAAACAACATTTTCTGTCTTCACCTGAATGGAAAGTCTTAAAATCAAATAAACGAAAGCAGCGGTGACTTCCAGTTGCTGATTGGACCGAAGTTGATCTTACGTAGCCCAGGTGCACGAGGCTGTTGACGTAGTTTTCCTCTTTTTCAATCTTCTTCTTGAAGCGGACGGTTTGTTCCAGGTCCCTCGGGTTGATGTCTTTTGGCCACGCGCCCTCCATGTGGTTTATACCACAATTGCTGGACTCAAAGCGCTCAGTGTTTACCTGAAAACGACAAGCATCTTACCCAGATTAACACGGCTTAATCCTTAGTTGCTTAAAACTTAAAAACGTCAGGTAGCTTCAGTGTTTCCTCCAAACACTTTACATACTTTCACAGCTAGGAATAATTTTATTAAGTCCACCAAATATGCTAAAATTAGACTTTTATCCATTTACAGAAGGCAAAAACAACATTTTTCTCAGGGATGTTGCATCATGTTACAGTAAAGTGAAAAACCTTTAAACTTGGCTCGTTTAAAGTTCATAAATAAACGCGACAAAATAAGGTACAATGTTACAGGTTGGTCTATAAAACCAAGATTTTTTATCTAAAAGTATAAAAAAAGAATATTACTTCACTGTAAACCTACAATACATATTTATATATGTTTAAAATGTTCCCATCTTTAATAGGCTTTCAAGTAGGTTAAAGTTTCTAATTACTAATCAGATGAAAATATGGTATAGAAAGCATGTTTATACACTACATTAAATTATTTTTTTAGGTGTTTATTTTTTTAAATCTTAAATAATAACAACCCCACATGGTTAAGTAATAATATCAAATGAAACGGTCAGAAATTGTTGCCAAAAACAGTTATTTAAAAATGAATTTAAAAGGTAAACCAACCGGGTGCTCGGACATGTCCATGCAGGCCTGCGAGGCCTGATCTCTGGGGGTCTTTACGACAAAGTTGCTCATCAGCCTCGGATTCGGCTGGATGTCCACCATCACCGCCTCAGCCCGGTCGGAGAACAGACCCTGGCGGCCAAACTCCCGGCGGAACTTCGAGTAAACGTAGGTGATCTCCATGGCTGGCGGGATTCGCCGTGCAGCCGCCGGGGACAGGCGCCGAGAAGCAGAACGACGGATTCAGAGCAAACCGGGCTAAAACTTTGTCCAAACAACCGAAGACGAGCTCCAACTGAAAGGAAAAAAATGGACAATGGCGGCGTAGCGGCTTGTCGTATCCTAGCAACGCCGCCATGGCAACAACTTCTTTTTTAACGACCATAGTTTCCAGAAATAAATAATATAGTTAATTTCACCACTTTTTATTCACCACAATGGAGACCGGTTATATCCTATTAAATTTAAAATATGGTATTCGGTAATTATAATGTTAAAAAGTTGATATTAAGCTTTTAATTTATTTTAAAAGTCCAATTCATAACTCTGTGTCTCGTTATTATTTGTTTGAATCTCTAATATGATATAGACAGTTTAATTTTCCAATGTCTTAAGTAGCAGGAAAGGACTCAAAAAAACAAACAAACAAAAAAACACGGTAATGTTAGCAAATCCAAACAAAATTACCTACATTTAAACGGACTAATTTTACATCTTAAAAAAGCACAACCTTAGTTAGTTTGAGTTTCAATACAAAGAAAAATGTTCTGCTCTGATGTATTAACTGTCGCAAAGATGTCACAATTCAAAATGTCGTAAGCGGGTTCAAATCTCTAAAACAAAATCTATTTTTTACAACACGAGTCACTGTCAAGTCAATCCAAAACCCAGATTTAGAAGTAAATATTTAGCCTAAATTTAGACAAAGACGTATTGGCCTTTAATTCAAAATTTACCTGGACCAATACCTGGAAAAAAAAAATCACGATGGAGTTAAATGACAAGAAGTTGTAAAGAAAACGCGGAGGTTGCGAATTTGGGCTTTTATTTTGAAAACCGACCCGGAAACCGATCGTTTGTTTACTCAAATTAAGCTGAAGGATGGTTTGGTTTGGTTCTCTTGTCTAAAACAGCCCAAAAACGTCAAAGTATTCAGCTGTAATGATGTCCAAACTCCAAAGTCTGAAGGTCTTCGTCAGCCAGCGGCTGTCCGCGGCCGTGGAGGACATCCTGGGACATCTGGAGGAGACGATCCTGGAGTACGAAGAGGAGACGGAGCGACGCCATCGAGACTTTCTGGATGTGATTTTAACGGCTGAAATGAAGCATCGCAAAGCAGGTTTGCGTCTAAACTGGGGTTGTAAATGCTCCTTTAAATGCTCTAACAGCAATCACAGTGTTTGAAGGAATACAATACTTTATATTTTGTTAGAAAACAAAAATCTGACGTTTTATTATGACTAAGAAGTGCTGCATGATTTTCTGTTTTTTTGTTTGTTTGTTTGTTTTTCTGCAGCAGGAATGTGACCTAAATGGTATAGTCAGAGGTGGGTAGAGTACATAAAATTTGTACTCAAGTAAGAGTAGCATTACTTTAACGTATTTTTATTCAAGTAAAAGTAAAAAGTAGACGTCCAAGAAATTACTCGAGTAAAAAACAGCAGTGTTAAATGTCTCCAAATTAATATTACGGATGTCACAATTTAAACTCGGCGAAAAAAAAGGGTCATGTTCCTTAAAGTTTTCCACATTTCACAGCTCAGATGGAAAAAAAATTAAATGGATAATTATTAGACATTTACTCCACAAATCTGACATTTACAAGAGAGAGGCAGGAGGAAATGTTGACAGAAAGCCAAGTGAAATCTGTTTTATTACTCTCCAAATTCCACATTTTCCTTTTTTATCATTCTGATTTTAATTCCAACCACATATATCAACCCAAAAAAAATGTAATTATGGTGCGAATAAAAAAAAGAACAAATAAATAGCTAGAGGTAAACAATTCATTTTATTTTGTTTCATAAATATATCAAATTTATTGTTTAACAGAACATTGACTTTATGAGATGTTAAAAAATGTTTTCCCCTATTTATTTTAAATAGCTCAAACATTATGTAGGAAACAATGTTTGAGTCATGCCAACATACTAAAATAGATGAGTTATAACCAGTTATGCTCACAATTAAAGTACAACTAGCAAGAAAACACGCTTTTAAAACTGGCGACATAAAATATTACTATTGTTAAATTGTTGCACAGAAGAGTCAGCTAACGCTTCACAATAGCAAGAAAATATAATTTTATTACTTACTGGAGAAAACACTTCTGAAACAACGAAAGTTAACTATGTTGAATGCTGAAACTCCTGCTGTTAGGAACCATTACCAAAAATCTCTCCCTTCCTTGTGTTTCTGTGCTTTAGGTTATTCGGATGTCCAGCAGATGTTGATGAAGCTTCACTCTGAGCAGCAGCTGGTGAAAAGCTCCACAGTCGACCAGGAGGAACCAAAGAGCCTCCAGTTTAAAAGGGAACAAGAGGAAGTTGAAATCACCAACATGTTTAGTGGTTCTGTCCATGTGAAGACAGTAGAACAGGAGGTGGAAACTCAGTCTTCTGAGCTTCATGACAGCCAGACTGAAGAGATCGTTATCATTCTGGAGGAAGACGACGGTGAAGAACCTGAGACTGGTATCGGTTACACTAATCCAGACTTGATGGCACCCAGAATTGACCCTGGAGATGAGGAGTGTGATGTAATCCAGGATCATGAGAATCCTCTGAACGACATCGGGTCTAATGTTCTGAACTCGTTCCGATGCTCTGAATGTGGGAAAAGATTCGGCTCCCTGAGCTACCTGAAGCTGCACATCAGATGCCACACAGGAGACAGACCTTTCCGGTGTCCGGTTTGCAGGAAGTGCTTCTCGTGGAGAGGACGTCTCCAGAAGCACATGAGAATCCACACGGGGGAGAAACCTTTCAGGTGCTCGGTGTGCGGAAGAAGGTTCAGTGAGAGTGGCAACCTTAAGGTCCACATGAGAATTCACACAGGAGAGAAACCCTTCAGCTGCACCATTTGTGGAAAGAGCTACGCACAACGAGGGAATCTGAACATGCACATGGCTGTTCACAAAGGTGACAGCATAATCAAATGCAGCCTTCATCAGTCACAGCAGCTTCGTCATCTCAGCCACGCGGGGGCGAACAGAAACTTTGTGAAAAGACAAGAATTAGCCCCTCAAGAGGATTTAAAAGCAGGACCTAATCTCAGAGTTGATGAAAGTGGAAGTGGTAAAGTCCATGTAAACTGTACAGGATGTTCTACCTGTAAGAAACCTCTCAATTGCTCTGTGTGCGGGAAAAGATTTGGCTTTAAGGGACAACTGAAGGCTCACATGAGATGCCACACGGGGGAAAAGCCCTATAAGTGCCCCATCTGCTGGAAGTGTTTCTCATGGAACGGCTGCTTGCAGAAACACGTGAAGATCCACACGGGTGAGAAACCCTATGAGTGCACCGTGTGTGGGAAAGGTTTTATTGAAAGTGGGAACCTAAAAGTTCACATGCGGATTCATACAGGAGAAAAGCCCTTCAGCTGTCCGGTGTGTGGGAGAAGATACAGGCAGAAAGGAGGTCTGACTAAACATCTGGAAGTCCATCAAGACCAGAAATGAGTTCTAGATGACAGACTTTACTTGAAATTGGATGCATCTTATTTTCAGCTGTTATTGAATATTTTTATTCAATAACAATATTTTATTTTATTCAATTTTATTGAATATTTGTGAAATTTTCTCAAATTCCTAACCCTGTGGAATATTATCCTATTTAACCCAATTAATCTTTTTTTCTACGATAATACTCCACTCAAACATGTATTGTCTTTAGTTCTTTAACTGCACATAAGTCTAGGAAATGCTAAAAACCTTGAACTGTGATGGATATAAAAAAATAATTGGTGCATTTTAAATAAAATAAATGTGGATGCAAATCATGAAGCAGTGCAATCCACTTCATTTTCTCTGAACCCCATGCAAGAAGAGGACTGAACTGAACTCAAGCAAACCCAAGGCATGCATCAGATCCAAAGCAGCAGCATTTATGCATCTCTTTGGCAGATACAGATGTAATGAAAGCTCCAGGCCCCTGACTGGAAGAAAATCTGACTGGAAGAATTGTGTGGTAGTTTTCTGTATCATTAATGGATGTGGATGTTTTTGGTGCACTGATGCAGAATGGAGTGGATCCAACACATCATGTCCTGAGCAAAAGAGATTCAAGAAAAGATTAGAAACGGTCATCGACGTCTGTAGTCTGGGATCCCATTTCCATTCTTCCCAGTAGTGGTCAGCCTAACAAAATTACTCCAAAAGCACATTGACGGCTCATCCAGGAGGTCACAGATCGGCTTAAAGACAAAAAGTTACAATGACTGATGTTCAAACTGTATCAGATTGTAAAATGTGGGGTCCATACAAATATGTCCTGAACTAATTTGTGACACCGGAGTAAATAAACACTTGCCTGATCAGATTCTGTTAGTTTCACTTGAAATGTAAAAGTTTTTTTTACATGTTGATCAACAGATGTTAATTTATATGGGTTTCACAATTATAATAACCTTTAATTACAGTTCTGCTTCAAATAAACAACTTCATGTTTAAAGGTCTGTATTACCTTCACGAACAGTGATAAAATAAAAAAAAAATAAACCTGTAAAACTGTGATATTAAATTTGAAAATCTATGTGCAAATAACCTTTATGTTGGTGCACCTAAAAAAACAAAGTTAGGAAAATGATTTGACTAAAGAAGAAGACAGGTACTTAGCACTAGGGTCACTCCAGATTGGAGGAGTAATTTTCTGCCAAATAAAATCATACATTTTTATTTTAATTTTGGATGTGTACAAGAAAAAAATTATATATTCTCTGATGCCAAAAAGTTGTAAATTTGCAAGAATTGTTTCCTCCATGATTAAAGGCATAAATTTACAATATTAAAACAAGACTATTCTTTGGCATTTTAGTCAAAACTTCATAAAAAACAAAACAAACAAAAAAAAACCCCAAGTTTATTATCTGATGGTCCATTTTTAACCAGTAAATTATTGACTTTTTGACATCAAAGAATATTCAAGTTTTTTCTTGAAACTGTTAATTTGACATTTTTGGTGGAAATTTACTCCTCTGGCCAATTATCCATAATGTCCTTAGTACTACAACATAAAATGTAAATCTGCAAATAAATTAAACAAAAACAACCTTAGCATCGTTCGTGTCATTTTATTTAACACCAGACCCACTACAACCGTTCATCTAGAAAGGCAGCAGTTTGGACTCATTTCATTGGAATATTATTGATTTAAGTTAAAAAATAAAAACAAATTCTAGTCTTGAAACAGAAATTCAGTCTCAACCTGTTGCATTAATCAGCACATTTCAAAACCACATAACCTGACAAACACATCAGGAAACCTGATTATTTCAGGCGGTCATTCAGAATCCCTGCTTCTGTAACAGCTTTATGAAGAAATTCTCAGAATAGATTCGCTTTGGTGATTTTTATCCCAAACTTTTAGGATTTCAGATAAAACAAACACAAATAAATAAAAACAATCGTAAAAAGATGAAACAAATAAAAATACTATTTCATTACATTTTTATTCCTGATACAAGTGGAGCTGCAGCTTCTCTAGTAATATTTCAACTTTAGCTTATCAGTATTTTTAATCCTAAGATTAAAAATATGATGAATGTAAAAATTCATCATATTGAGATAAATGTATAAAACAGTTGAGGGATACAAAACATTATTGATTTCTCTTGAATCAAACTCATTCTTAGCTTTGGATATAAAAGACCAGACCTAGACTCTGGATTTTTGCAAACCCCAAAAAACTTTAGATACAGCTGAGCTGAAGATTATTAAATAAATACATTTGTAAGTTCTTCAGTAAAAATGGTGTTCAGTTGCAGAAGCAGATTTCCCTGTAAACCACGTACTAAACCAGCTCCATAGGATACAAGAAGACACTTTAACTTGAACTTCATTTATTTTATATCAGAAGCTCTGAGCTCTTCCTTAGGAAATTAACCATTTCAGAGAATATTTTTCAGAAAAGACTTCACTGTTTCAAGAAGCTTTAGGAAATAACTTGCATACAATTTTTCAAAAACAGTCATTGAAGCAACTTCTGCAGATGAGTCACTTCAGCTGTATAACGTGTATCGTTTCAGGTTGATGCTCGCATCCTCCTCGTGTGTTCGTTCCCCTGACAACACACCGACACACTGATGGTATTTGAGCTCCGTGAACCAAGCGAAGCTTTTCTTACACGTGTCACAGTTGTACTTCCTTTCCGCATCGTGGATGGACATGTGAGACAGCATGCTTGCCTTATTTGTGTATTTTTTCCCACAAACCGAGCAGCTGAACGGTTTCTCTCCAGTGTGAGTTCTTATGTGAACCTTGAGGTTCGAGCTGGAGGTGGATTTGTGTCCACAGATGGAACAGAAGTACCTCTCTGTGTGCTGCTTCATGTGAATTTTCAGGTAGGAGCTGTAGCGGAAGGCTTTGCCACACTGAGGGCAGCTGTATGGTTTTACATCCGTCACGTATTTCACTCCTTTCTCCAAAGGTTCTTGTTTCTGCAGGTTTGTGCTCGACTGCGGCTTCTTGTAGTCCTTCCAGAAGTCGCTGTCGACACTGTCGTCGCTCTCGGGTTGCAGAGACTCTGACGGTTTGTTATCGGAGCAGCTGGAAGGATTTCTGCCAGAATCGCTTTCTGAATTCGAACCCGACCCAAGTTTTGTTTTTGGTCTCCAACATTCGCTGTCGTCAGTGTCGGGGTCGGAAAACTCTGAGGTTTTTTCTGTCTTACCTGGTTCCCCTTCTTCCACGCAGTCTTTATGCTCCTCTGTGGGATGAAGCTGTAAGAACTGAGGCTTCTCTTCGTCTTCTTCAGTCTTCATCGGCACAGGACTGAAAGTGAACCTGCCGATCTCCATCTCCTCTTCTTCTTCTTTTATCTGCGGAGGTTGGAAATCCTCCTCCTTCACCTTTTTCTGTATCTTTGTGATCCTGTCAGGCCCAGAAACGTTGTTGGGTCCATTGAGGTTGAAATTTGGGAGAAGTTGACTTGAGTCTGTCCACAGGTCATTTTCAGTTTTAAAAGACGCTGAAACCTCCATGTTGGTCTCTTTTTGCAGCTCAGAATCTGTGTTCACCAGGTTTTTTGTGCCAGCGTCATCACCCTCAGCTGCCTCCTCGGTCTGTTCCTGAGGAAGCTCTGATGTCTGATGAATAGTCTTGTGTTTAGACAGCAGATAATAGGTACAAAACTCAGCGCCACACACTCTGCAGCGGAAAACCTTCTTCCTTTTCCTGTGCACCTCCATGTGTTTGGTGAGGTGCCTCCTCCAGGCAAAGTCCTTCCCGCAGACGTGGCAAGTGAACTGGGTTTGTCTGGTGTGGAGCCTCATGTGCTGAATCAGCGAGTCTTTGTCGCTGCAGCTGGTGTTACAGACCGAACAACTGAACAGTTTTCCTCTGGAATGACGTCTGAGGTGCAGGTCGAGGTCTTCGCTCGTGGAGAATCTGTCGCCACACTGAGAGCAGCAGAGCAGCTTGTTGCTTGGAATCTGTTCCTTGGTTTGTTTATGAGGATGCTCAAGAGAGTTGCACTCATGATTAACAAGCTCCGACTCTGAACTGACGGTTTTCTTGCAGATAACACAGGTCAGCAGCTTCTCTCCTGTATGATCTGAGGTGTGTATCGTCAGCAGACCTCCTGTTGTGAATTCTGCTGCACAGAAAAAGCAGCTCAGCCGTTTTGTGTCAGAATGACTTTCCAAATCACTTGCCTCTTCTTTTATTTGGCTATTTAAACTCAGCTGTGCGCAGTGGCAGTTTTTAACGTCCTCCATGTAGTCTTCACTTGTATGTTTAAAAACATTAGCTTCAGTTAGTCTTTGAGGAGGATGCAGACTGTTTTTCTTGTCTTTATAAAGCTTGTCCTCTTGGTCCAGTCCGGAGCTATTAATCTGATCCGGTGGAGTATTTACTTCAAACACCTGCAGGGTAGCTAAAAAACAGAAACAAGTTTATGTTTGAATTAGTGTTTATATATGAATGACCTGCCACGTTAAACCTCTCAAAGTATAAAGTTTATAAAGTGCTTTAATAACAGCCACAGCTAAAACAATGTGCTGAACATCAGTCATAAGGAAATAAGACAAAAGAAAGCATAAAAATAAAGTGACAAAACTAAGTACAAAATAATTACTTAAAAGCTCAATTCAAAACACAATAAAACGACGCAGTTAAACAGATAAAACATTAAGTAAAATCAAGTCTCTGTTGGGTTGAAAGCCAGTGAAACAATAATGTTTCAGATGGGTTTTGAAAATGGGCATGGTCTATCAAATTTAGGGCCAAAATGAAAAAATATTGATCATCAATGGGATGAGTTAGTGATATTTAGCTTTAGTTTAAGTTACAATCTGTTACAGTTCACTCACTACTTCAGCAAAACGTTTTTGCCATGTTTAAAAATGTATTAGTAGAACACAAAATGGATCTAAGGCAATAAAAAACAGGCAAAAGCTAAAAGAAAAACACGTAAAAAGACTTTGGTGACACCAGTTATTGAGCATTTCTACTGATGGTCATTCCTTAGATTTATTCCACATGAACAACTGTGTTCCAATTCTTATGCATGGAGTTTGCATGTTTCCCCTGTGAGTCTGTGGGTTCCCTCCTGGGTACTCCAGCTTCCTCCCATAGTCCAAAACCTTGTCTGGTTAATTAGTCTCTCTAAATCAGAGGTGTCCAAACTTTTTATCATGTGGGCCAAAATGGTCAGTTCACAAGTACTTGTGAGCCAAAAAATAAAAGAAGATAACAACAAAAAACATCAGCAGATTAAGTCCGCTTGTATCAGAAGTAAGTGTAAATAGTTAACTTTGTGTGCAGTAATTGCACAACAGTCCCCCTCTCGCTCAGAGTTATTACCAGGTCCTAACAAGCACTATTACACAACTAGTTACAGAAACTGTTGTCTTAGTTGAGTCTTTGCCAATGACAATGAGTTAAATGTTTCACTCTTTGGGTTCTGATACTATAATTTTCGATCACTTTTAGCAAATAACATAAGGTAGCACAAATTGTTAAAGGGATGGTCAGATTCCCACAGGATCGATGTTATTTTATAATGCCATCATTACAATACATAATAAGCATAAAATACAGCGAATTACCGATAAAACTTTTAAAATGTTAATGCATAAGTATAATTAAAACGATATCAGGTGCCAGGTTGTGTTGAAAGAGGAGCTTAGCTACCTTTGTCTTAGCATCGATTTTAGATATAAACTTCAGAGCAAACTGATGAATATAAAACAAAGAGAGAAACAGAACCGAACCTGTGTGTCTCGATCCAGCAGATGATTTTTGTTGATGTAGATCCATTCTTTAAAAATAGTTAAAACTGCCAAATGTTACTCCGAACGACTTTAACCTATCAACGTAAACAAATACGGAACGGTTGGAAACTACTTCCGGGTAATGATTTTCAAAATGAAACTCAAACTACGGCAATCTCCGTTTAATATTTATCAGAGCTTTATCAAATATAATTAAAAATAACATTAAAAAATTACTTCGATTTAATACAAATTATAGTGGTTGAGCTTATCATCAATAATTCTGTTTCTACGTGGCAACAGAGCAGTTGTCAATGTTTTCTTTAATGAAATAGGTCGTAGTAATGAATAAAGTCATAAAAACAATGTATTTTTTAAGAGTCTGTGTAAAATATGTGATTTCAGTTGTAACCTGATGCACAACATAACCACTGATTATTCTTTAGTACGAACTAAAATCAAGCAAAATTACGAGAATATTGTTAGTCGTTCGGGATTACAGTAGCCAAACCTGAGTTCTTATTTTGAAGGCGCACTAGAGAAAACAAAGAATAACGGAAGTGAGTCCGTCGTTGTCAGCAGCTTCTGCTCTATGTTCAGTTTCTCCATATAGCTCCCATCTAGAGGGAGTTAGTTTGGCCAATTAATGTGTCTAAATGTAAGTTCGTCGCTATTTTAACAGCATTTTCTTCTTTTTTCTGGCAGCAGCTAAGCTAATGTTAGCTTAGCATACTGAGCGACAGGACGGGACGTTGTTAGAGCTTTGACGCTTTGACGGTGATCAGGTTGTGTTCATGATGGAGTTTATGGAGAAGAAGTTCCTCTGATTGTGTGAAGATATCTGAGCTCCAAAGGATGATGAAGTCAGACACCGAGCAACCAGAACCTGCAGAGGAAGAACCGACTGGAACAAAATCTGGAGAATCTCCCCGACTTTCTGGTAAAGTATCTGCTCTTTCTCTTTGTTTTTAACCTTTTAATTTTTCCCAGACATCTGATATCTACTTTAAGGGCAGCAAATAGTGGGTCATTTTTAAAACCAGACCAATTCTATTTAATATAACAGATGCACAGTAATGTGCTTGAATGATATTATATTGGGTAAGTTTACCTTTACATTCTCTTATACATTTCCCAGTAAGTGAATCAATTTGTACCCAAATACAGTTACAAAGTCCTTTTCCCACAATACCTTTACATTTTTGCAATCTAAACTAAAAATGTTCCTTTACTACCAGATTATAATTCTCTATAATTCTCCATTATAAGGCATAAATACTCTGCAATATTATAATTTATCACAATAACTTCTGAGACAATTTATTGTAAATTTGTTGTGACAAGAAATACTCAAAGTGCAGTGAAGTTTTTGCTGTTGATTGTTGTGTTATAAACAAGAAATGTGTGAGTTCTTTGGTTTCATGCATTTCTTGTACAGCTGATAGTGTCTGGATCACCTCCATAGAAAAATAACCCAGGGTGTGTTTCTGTTTTCCTGCAGGCATCCACCAGGTCAAACAGGAAGTAGTTGCTGAGGAGGAGAAGTGGAGTCTCAAACCAGACCAGGAGGAGCAGAAACCTCCACAGATTAAAGAGGAACAGGAGGAGAATGAGATTACAGAGTTAACTTTCAGTCCTGTCCATGTGAAGAATGAAGATGATGAAGAGAAACCCCAGCCCTCAGAGCTTCATCACTGCAAGACTGAAGAGGACAGAGCTTGTGTTGGACCAGAACCGGATCAGTGTGTAGAATCAGACAATGAAGACGACACTTCAGATTCCGCAGAAACCGACGTCAGTGATGGAAACTGGGAGGAAAGCAGCGACTTATCGGATACAAACTCTGTTAGAAGTAATAAAGATTCAGCGGATGGTAAGTCAGGAAATGGTGAATTACACACCTGCGCAGAATGTGGCGAAAAGTTCAGCCTTCAGATTTATTTACTAAGACACCAGAGAATCCACACAGGAGAAAAACCTTTTAGCTGCTCCTCTTGCCGGCAGGCTTTTATATGGAAATACGCCTTAATGAAACATGTGGAAACTCACAGTGACGACAAACCTTTCAGCTGCTCCATCTGTGGCCAGAACTTCAGGAGGAAGGGATGGTTAACTCAGCACATGAGGAGACACACTGGAAGAAAACCTTACAGCTGCTCCATCTGCGGCTGTGGTTTTCTGTGCAAGCGTGAATTAGCTGAGCACATAAAGACTCATAGTGGAGAGAAACCTTTCAGCTGCTCTGTCTGCAAGGCGCCTTTTTCAAGCGAAAAAACGCTGGTGCAGCACTCAAAAATCCACAGCGGACAGAAACCACACAGCTGCCCTTACTGTCCGACAACTGTTAGAAGAAAAGACAGTTTGAAGCGACACTTAAGAACCCACAGTGGAGAGAAACCGTTCAGCTGCTCTGTCTGCAACAAAAACTTCAGCGTCAAGGAGAGCCTGAATCGGCACATGAGGCGTCACACAGGAGAAAAACCTTACACGTGTTCTGTCTGTGAGGCCCGCTTTCAGCTAAAGCAAACTTTAGTGGAGCACATAAGAATTCACACAGGGGAGAAACCGTTCAGCTGTTCTGTCTGTCAGGAAGCCTTCAGGAGAAAACAAGATTTTGTGAACCACACAAAAATTCACAGCAAGTCTACCTGCGAGGTGTGCGGCCAAAGCTTCGACAAAGCTGTTCGCTTGGCTCGGCACATGAGATTTCATGACAGTGAGAGAGCTTTCAGCTGCTCCGTCTGCGCGGTGGCTTTCATCAGAAAGAACGCCTTGATCCAGCACATGAGAACCCACTCAGAGGAGAGACCGTTCAGCTGCTCCGTGTGCAAGGCCACCTTCAAAAGGAAGGACGGCTTGAAGCTGCACACGAGGGTTCACACTAGAGAGAAACCATACAGCTGCAAGGGCTGCAACAAGAAGTTCACCCAGCTGTCCTGGTCCAAAACGCATCAGAAACGATGTTTAAGCTTACGCAGCAAGCTGAGCTGATGTTGGTGTTCAAGCTGTAGATTAATCAAGTTTCATCAACATTTCTCATCATGGCCTCTAACAGAAAGCTTCTGCAGTATGAAGGAGTAGTAGGGCCATGCTAAGATATTTTTTAATTACAATTAATTTGAAATAATAAAAGAACAATTTCAGAATAAAATTGTATTCATATGAGAATAAAGTCATAATTACATGAGAATAAAGTCATATGACAAAGTTGAAATAATACAAAATTCAGTCAAAATAATATGAGAATAAAGTCATAATATGAAAATTAAGTTGTAACTTTAGGAGAAATCTGACGTGAAAAAAAAATGTAATTGAGGAATGTTGAGCATCTTGTGAAGTTATATTTTGTTATTGGTTGTAAAAAAAATAGATTAAAAAAATAGATGTATATTTTTAACACATCAGCATCAAATTACTATCAGCAGCATGACTGTGACACTTTTATAAAAATGACTATTTCCTGTCGAAAGTCTCTGTTGGCTCTCGGCTGTGTCAGATTAAAGCTCATCCTGCCTGGCCTCAGAGTTTAGGCGGAGGGATCACGTCTTGATAAGTTTGTATTTGTGCCTTATTCTTGATTGGGGTGTTGAAACAGTAGGATGATGTTTTTTAACTCCAACTTTCTTAAAATGTGTCGACAGTTTCCTCCCTGACCTGTATGCTGTGGTGTTTGGTTTTATGTTGCTGTTTGTTCATAAATGTTCTCAAACTTATGAGGCCTTCAGAAAACAGCAGGATTCATTAAATTACACACAAGTCGACTGGTTGGGTGACTTCCATAGGATTTTTACATGAAACTTGTTCAGATGAAGTATATTTATCCTTCCTTCACATTCATGCACAACTTTTGAACATTCACTGATGTTTGTAGTTATGGCTTCTCCCTTTGAAGGCAGAATCTCTTCACCTCACGGGTCATCTCTGAATGAAAAAAAAAAAAACATTCGATCTGATTGAAGATGATTATTTTTATTCATTTTAAAGAGTTTCATTTAGATTTATTCAATTTACCCTAAAACTGTACTGTATTAGCCTGTTATTTATATTATTTTAAATCAGTAATTGATTTAAACAGTTTTGATAATTTCATAATAAATAGTTGTGTGCTAAGCTTTTCTTACCTCTGTTGTTTGTTTTTAAATATATACCTTATTTTAAAACCATTTAAGATTTATAGTTTTGTGTGGTTTGTGTCCAGCTAATTAACAGAGTCAGTCCGTTAATTAGCTGGTAGCTAGAAAGCCTGTAGCTCTTTAGATCCTTCACTGTGGTTTAAATACTAAAAAAATGAGCAATATTTTAAAATGCTAGTTTCAGCAGTTTTTCTTTGGTGCAACATATGAATAACATTTCAAGAAAGAATGGTACAAATAGTGTTAGGAATATTTGCTATGAATGGATTTTCTATGAATAATAAATGTCTCATTAAAGAAAACTTATTAAATCTAAAAACTAAAATACATTTTGTTTCTTGGACACAATGGCTTTGGTCATTTGGAGAACCTGCCTGGAAAAACTTTGTGGCGTTGGAGTACCATTCATTTCGAGCTTTTATTTTGAAGGCTATTTGACGCCACTTCTACCGGAAGTGTTTGTCTCCTAGCAGCAGAAGCTACCCGAACAACGTTTAGTTTCTTCCTGACTGTAGGGAAATGTCCTGGTTAACGTTGCGTTACCCCGTCACTTATACACACGTTTAAAAAGTCACAATGTTTTTAATTATCCTTGACAACTTTGTTTAGTTAAATTTTCTCACGATAGCAACAGAAGCTCAGAGTGTTAGCTTAGCCTGGTGTTAGCTTGACAGACAGTGTTTCTGATGGAGCTGAGTGAAAACCTCAGATGTTCAAAGCGTCGGAGAAACGACAGCTAACAGAGATGGAGGAACCGACACACAGTGAGCAGATGGACTCTCAGTTTGACGGTACTTTTGATCTTCAATTCTGTAATGTTTAGCATTCAGGAGGACGGAACAAACCTGCAAAAACACAAAACAGAAGTTGACAAAATATCGATGCTTGTTTTAATTAAGCTGAAAGTGGTTTTATAGACGGAAATGAGTGACAATCTGAGTCACAGCAGGATCTCTTTATCCATGACTAAAATGATATAGAAATATTTTTTAAAAAAAGATATAGATATAATTAAAAATGCAAGTTCTTGCAGTATTTCTGTTTTTTTTTTTGTTGTTGTTTGTTTTTGTCATGTAAAAATTTAATTGAATTTTCACAACAGAATAACACTTAAAGCAGTGTCATTGTGTTGACACTACTTTAAGTGTCTATTTGTTTAGATCCATTTTCTGCTCAGGCTGGAAATTTAGGTTTTTCTTTATTCTCCCTTTTCATATATAATTTTCCTCAAATAACATCCCATCGCAGAAAATGTACCCTTCCTCTTATTGCAAAAGTTTAAAAATGTAAAATATAAATAAAATTTTGGATTTTTAAAATAACAAATTTACAATAGAACATATTCATAACAAAAATGAAAAGCTGTCTTTTTTCTAAAGTCAGCTTTTCTGACTAAAGCTATGTGATATTTTTGGCTGTAAACATGTTTTATTTAGCTGGGTTGAGGGTAAAAAATGGCTTTTTGGATTGTAAAAAGGCTGCAGGACCCCTGGTTTAATTTATAAGAGTCACAAAGTACAAAGTCCTTTTGATATCATGCTGGCGTCAACCTACCAACTTATTTAATTAAGTTCTCTTTGTCTCTGGAGCTCATATGTCCTCAAAACTTCAGTGATCAACCTCCTTATTGTGTTTATTGTTATGGCTTGTAATCTGGATTTGATCAGTTTTCTTCCTTTGTATTTTTGTTTTATTTGTGAGCCTCTTGTGATTTGCCTGTGTTTATGTTTCCTGCAGACATGCAGAAGGTGTTTGTTTTAAAAGAGGAGCTTCCTGCTGAGAAGGAGAATTGGAGTCACAAACCGGATGAGAAACTCCCACAAATCAAAGAGGAACAGGAGGAGAATGAGATTACAGAGTTTATTTTCAATCCTGTGAAGAGTGAAGATGATGAAGAGAAACCTCAGCTTCACTGCCAACCTGAGAAGAACAGAGACTCTTCAGGTTCAGAATCAGGTCATGTAGATTCTTCTGAGACAGACGTCAGCGATGGAAACTGGGAGGAGAGCGGTGAAACTCCATCTCATTCAGACTCTTTAGGAAACAGTACATTTCCTATAGGTGAGAAAGGCAAGCAGCTCCATAGCTGCAGTGAATGTGGGAAAACATTTAACCAAAAGTCGGATTTGTTGAGACACAACAGAGTTCACACAGGAGAGAAACCCTTCAGCTGCTCCATCTGCAATGCCTCTTTCACATGGAAACATGTGTTAGTGCAGCACCTGAGGACACACAGTGGAGAAAAACCGTTCAGTTGCGCTTTTTGTGGTCAGACATTTAGAAAGAAAGAAACTTTAACTTACCACATGAGGCGTCACAGTGACGAGAAACCTTTCAGCTGCTCTGTTTGTCTGCAAGCGTTCAGCAGGAAGGAGAGCGTAAATCGACACATGACGTGTCACAGCGAGGACAAACCTTTCAGCTGCTCCATCTGCGGACAAAAGTTCAAGAGGAAGGAAAGTGAAACCCGACATATGAGATGTCATTCGAAAGACAAACCTTTCAGCTGCTCCGTCTGTCACAGGAACTTCCCATCCAGAAGAACCTTGAAAGAACACGCCAAGATCCACTCAGAGAACAGACCCTTCAGATGTTCTGTCTGTGATGCCACTTTTAAGAAAAAGAGAACGTTGTCAGAACACGCAAGAATCCACACGGGAGAAAAGCCTTGTAGCTGCAGGATCTGTGGCCAAAGCCTCAGTTCCAAGTCATATCTAACTGTTCACATGAGAAGTCACACAGGAGAAAAACCTTACAGCTGTTCTGTCTGCAAGGCCACTTTCAAATGGAAAAAAACCTTTGTAAGACACTCGAGGGTCCATTCAGGTCAATAATCTAGTCCTTCAGAATTGTTCATGTTGTTAGCAGCTTTAATATATCAAAATACTTGAAGAAGTGTTGTTTCCGTATACTGTAGAGGAAATTCCCTCCCAAAAATGATCATGTGAAGCACTTTAAAGTGGCTTGTTGCTGAAATGTCCTATTCATATAAACTTGACTTGATTTAAAATGGGTGTTTTTGCAACACAACAACCACAAACGCACCAGTAAGTGGTTCCAGATGTTTCAGATTCCAGAAGTTGATCAATTTTATGTTATACAGATTTAAATCAGTGATCAGTTTTTTATATTAATACTTTTAATGTCTTTATTGAGAGAAAAGTGGAGTCAAAGTCAGTTCTTCGTTGGTGTGTGCAAAGTTGTTGAATAAAGCTGATCATTATTGTAATGTAACTAAGTATTTGCTCGGTTTATCACAGAGAAGCTAAATATTGTAAGACTTCCAGATTTTACAATAAATGTGAAGAAAAATATTGACTCATGTTTATCTCTCTTCCTGTGGACTGAGACGTTTTCTTCATGTTTTGATTTAGGACATGTCGTTTTCCCAGTGATTTGAGTGCTTGGAAATAAAAGCAGTATAAGAGTTTTAAACAATGTATTAAGAAGTATCTCATCTGCAGGCACACAGGACCTTCTCAGTCAAATCAATCATCTTATGAGTTTCTCATTTCCTGCCATTTTCAGGTTTGACCTTATTGACTTGTTTTTTAACAACTTTGTAAGGTCTATACCAATAACAGATCCAACTTGCTTGGTTAAGTTTTTAACCAGAGTCACAGAGCTAGCAAAGTTACCTAGATAGAAAATGTCCAAAGAACTTTGCTTCTTTTAGAAGACGAGGAAAAAGTTTGGATCTAGGATTTCCTGGGCTTCCTTTCCAAGTTCAATTATTGTTAAAAGTGACAGGTAAATATATTGATCAGTCAATGATTTCCACCTGTTTACTATCACTCTGTCTTCTAATACTCTAAATGTAATGCTGTGATTTAATGAGCATAACAACTTTAGAAAATATGCTGTTATTTTTTATCAGAATGTTTGAAATTTCACCCAATTCTGATTAGCACTATATAATCCTCATTTTTGTTATGTATTAGAGTTTTAAATAACGCATTATTAACTCTAATACCTGTACTGTCACTTTAAAAGAGCGCTTTGTTATGACGTCAGTGATTTCGGTTAGCGCTAGGCTACCTGAGAAGAGGTAGTTTCCTTGTTCTTGGATGAGCTCACGTTTTATGTAAATGTGACCACATGCAGCTGTGAGTGTTTATATATGCTAAAACACAAAGAGGAGGCATTTTGCTGACGTCACAAGTACACTTCCCTCTAGTTTACAGCAAATGCTATGCTACAGTTATGGAGTTTCTCCATGTGCTTATCTGCTAACAGGGGGATTCCGACTCGTGTGTGGAACAGCTGCTTGTACCGAGCATTTTTATTTCTAATTGTGCAGGCCTCTGTCAGCAAATACTGTGATGCTGGTATCTTTTTCAATATAACAGAGCAGAGCATTAAAGTCCAGGGTGTCAGTAAAGAACATTAACAGTATACGCTGGTTACTCCAGCTTTTATTCTGAAGGTCAATTCGACCCGAAAACTAACGGCCGGACGTGACCTTCCACTATGAGAAGCTACGAGAGCAAGTTTGGTTTCCTTTTTTTTTTATCCTTCGGTGTGTTAAGTTACTTCGTTGAGAAGGTCATATGAGTATAATAGCTTTTCTATTAAAGTTATTATTAATAGCTTCGATTGTGTTTTTAGTGTTGTGTGTAATTGGTTTTAGCTGAATTTTCTCCCGGAAGTAGCACCGGCTCCGATTGTTAGCGTAGCCAGTTAGCTGGAGGCAGACAGCTGCACAGCGAGTCAGAGACACTTTGATAGAGAACAAACTGTTTCTGATGGACTTTAAGAAGAGAAAATATTCTTATGCGATTGTATGAAAACGTAAGAAAACCAGAGTGCTGGAGAAAGGAAAGGACAATGGAAGAGCCACCAGATGGTGAGCAGACGCACTCTCAGCTTTATGGTGATTATGTTTACATATTTCCTTCACTTTAGCATTTTAGGAACAATATTTTTGTTTTCAATGATTATTTCACACCTTCAAACGCAAACTAAATATAAGAAATATAAACAAATAGCATTGTCACTCTCACTATTTACATATAACCAAGTTCAAGCAAAATGCTTCCCTATTTTTCTAGGCAGGAATCACTTTGAAACTCTTGCTGTATAGTAACATTTAACAGAACACACTCACTGCAGTTCCTCAAATAAAATAAGATAATGTAAAGTCTGATTTTATTTTCTGTTGCTTGCAAAATATATGAATCCTAACAGTTATGGTAATTCTCTCTCTTAACATCATTTGTTCTCTATTTTTTGTAAATGTATGTGTGACGCTGAGTGGTTTTAATAAGGTTACCTTAACATTGATAAGACTTTCTGAAGCTGCTGCCCCTGCGACCCGACCCCGGATAAGCGGAAGAAAATGGATGGATGGATGGATGGATGGATGGATGGATGGATGGATGGATGATAAGACTTTTTGATAATTGTGCTTGTAGCATGTTTTTCTGGTGGTGCAGTGCTGTGGTCAGATTTTTCCCTAACAGTTTAGTACATTGATTTGTAGTTTTTTACTGTCAAAGTTTGATAATGAACACAGTTTTCACTTAATATGAAAACTGACATAACTTGTTTGTGTTTCCTGCAGATGTCCAACAAGTATTGGTGATCAAAGAGGAGCTGGTTGTTGAGGAGGACGACTGGAGTCCCAGACCAGACCAGGAGGATCAGAAGCCTCCACAGATTAAAGAGGAAGAGGAGGAGAATGAGATCACAGAGTTAACTTTCAGTCCTGTTCATGTGAAGAGTGAAGATGATGAAGAGAAACCTCAGCTCTCAGAACTTCTTCCCAGTCAGACTGAGGGGAACAGAGATCCTGAGGAATCAGATGCTGACAAAACTTCAAACTGTTCTTCAGAGACGGACGTCAGTGATGGAAACTGGGAGGGAAGTGAAGCTCAGTCAGATTTAAACTCTGTGAAAATTGATGCCTTTCCTGTTGTTGATAGAAAATGTGGCAAAAGTAAAAAGTTACATATCTGTCCCGACTGCGGTAAAACATTCAGAAGCAGGCAAGGTTTGTTAGGACACCACAGAATACACACCGGAGAAAATCCTTTCAGCTGCTCCATCTGTAAAAAACCCTTTTCTTCAAAAGGAAACTTGCAAAAACACTCAAAGGTCCACACAGGGGAAAGACCGTTCAAATGTTCTGTTTGTGGTGTGGCTCTTAAGAGGAAAAACTCATTAATTGAACACACAAGAATCCACACTGGGGAGAAGCCGTTCAGTTGCTCCGTTTGCGGCCGAAGCTTTGGTTTCAGTTCGTATCTAAAAGTTCACATGAAGTGTCACTCTGAGGAAAAACCTTACAGCTGTTCTCTTTGTGCAGCTAGTTTCAAAAGGAAAAATACTTTACTGGCACATGTAAAAACCCACACTGGAGAGAAGGCTTATAGCTGCTCAATATGCGGAAAAATGTTCAAGTGGAAAGAAAGCGAAATACGACATATGAGATCTCATACAAAAGAGAAACCATTCAACTGCACCATCTGTCAAAGGAACTTTCCATCCAGGAGAACCTTGAAAGAACACGCTAAGATCCACTCAGAGAACAGACCTTTCAAATGTTCTGTCTGTGATGCTGCTTTTAAAAAAAAGAGAACGTTGTCAGAACATGTAAAAATTCACACGGGAAAAAAGCCTTGCAGCTGTCGGATCTGTGGCCAAAGCCTCAGTTCCAAGTCATATCTAACTGTTCACATGAGAAGTCACACAGGAGAAAAACCTTACAGCTGTTCTGTCTGCAAGGCCACTTTCAAATGGAAAAAAACATTTTTAAAACACTCAAAAATCCATGCAGCTCAACAATGAAGTGTTCATGTTCACGCAGCTTCAATACATCAAAATACTTGAAATGTTATTTCCATTAAACCCTACAGAGATTTTCCCCCAGAAATTATCATGTGAAGAGTTTTGAACTGTCTTGTTGCTGAAATGTGATGTACAAATAAATAAATAAATTTACCAAGCCGACGACCCCAAGCACCTCTGTAACTGAGCAGCATCTTGGTTTCAGAGCATCAAGGTTAATGGTATAGATTCCAGAAGTTGATCAACTTCATGTTTTACAGGTTTAAATCAGTGTTCAGTATTTTATATTACTTTAAATGCCTTTATTGAGAGCAAAGCAGAGCCAAAGTCAGTCCTTGGTTTGTGTTGTTAAATATTGTTGGTTCTGATTGTGATGTAACTAAATATTTGTTTGGTTTATCACAGGGAAGCTAAATGTTGAAACATTTTCCAGATTTTTAATAAATGTTAGATGAATGTCAACCCATGTCTGCATCACTTACAGAGTGAGATGTTTTCAGGTTTTGGTTTAGCATAGACTGTGCAGTTTTCCCAGTGGTTGTTGGTACATGCAAATGAAAGCTACTATAAGAATCACTTTCTAAAAGACAGCTGTTATGATTATAATGAGTTTCTTACTTTCTGCCATTTTCAGATTTGGTTTTATTGACTTGTTTATAGTGACGCTGTATTATAAACAATGTCCACTGCTTATCCAATTTGTTTGATTAAGTTTTTTTCATACGTTTCTGTCACCTACAGAAGTAATAATTTGTTAGAGCACTAGCCAAGTTGCCTTAATAGAAAATGTCCAAAGAACTTTGCTTGTTTTAAAATATAAAAAGTTTGAACACAGACTTTCTTGGACTTTCTTTAAGATATCATGTTGTAAAAAGTCACAACTAAATATGTTTTTCAGTCAATGATTTCAACCTGTTTACTATTTATTGTCTTCCATCACTTTGTCTTCTAGTCACTAAATGAGTCACGACTTCCTCAGTAATGTTGATATTTATTGCGAGCTTTTATTATGAAGGCCAATCCGACCAGAAAACTAACGGCCGGAAGTGATCTTCGACTGTCAACAGAAGCTACGCGGGCAAGTTCAGTTTCCTTTTTTCCCTTCTGTGTATGAAGTTACTTCGTTGAGAATGTCCTACGAGTATAATAGCTTCTGTTAAAAGTCCTTACTCTTCTCTGTTGTGTTTTTCGTGTTTTCTTACATTCTTTTTAGCTGAACTTCTTCCCGGAAGTAGCTGTGTTAGCTTAGCTCTTTAGCTGGAGGCAGACAGGAGCACAACGAGTCAGAGACACTTTGATGAAGACCTATTTCTGGTGGACTTTAAGGAGATAAAATATTCTTCTGCGATTGTATGAAAACATAGGAAGTCCATATTGCTGGAGAAAGGAAAGGACGATGGAGGAGCCACCAGATGGTGAGCAGACGCGCTCTCAGCTTTATGGTTTATATGTTTTACATCTTTCCATAACTGTAGCATTTTAGGAACAGTGTATTTGTTTCCAAATTATTTCACACCTTCAAATACAAACTAACGTTTATTAAATTCAAATGTAACAAAACAAAACGGGAAAAAAATATGTTGAGCAAGTTTGTGAACATTGTCCAACAATCACTGATTTATTTACATACATCCATATTTAAGCAAAATGCTTCACAATTTTTCTAGACAGTAATCAGTTTGAGTATAATATTTATGGTATTTTACACACTTGATAGCATTATTATCTTAAAGAAATTGAGATGATAATGTATAATCCGATTTCATTTAAAACAAATAATTGTTTCTACAGCTTCTAAAATAAAATGAATCCTGACAGTTATGGTAATGTTTCATTTTTACATGATTTGTTCTTAATTTATTTTATGCAAAAACACAAAGTTATAGCAAAAATACATGCTAGAGTTAACAGTAGTTTATTTGACAGAATATTATCATTTTTCCTGTCAGCTCTTTTTTTTAGATAAAAACAAATACCACAACCTAATGTTCTCTGGTTGATTTGTTGAGGTTATTTTAACAGACATAATGATTGTAGCTGGCCGAGTGAAGGTTTGAAACATTGTTGCCCTGTTAAGATTGCTTTGCAGCTCCTTTAGTCATAAAAAAATAAAAATCATTTATCTTAATTTTAGGCCTTTAAAATCTTTGAAGTTGCATAAAAAATATCCAACAAAGGAGCAAAAATGACTAGCACCCATTATGCTCTTTATGTAAATAAATAGGAAAAAGTTGTATTAAAACAGTGGCAAACACACAATGTGCATTTTAGTTCCCAGGGTATCACTTAAGACCTTTGTACACGCATAATGTTATTTTTTTATGCTTTAAAAGTGACAGAATGCTGGTTAATACAGTAAAAAATTTAAACAAACTGCCACATTATACCTATTACTTATAAAATCTTTTTTTTTTTTTTTAACCCAAATTCAGTAAAGGTTTGTCTGATCTTCACTGTGGATCTTTAGTAGCAGTAGTTTCTGAAGGAGAACACGCTAGAACTTCAGCCATTATGTTACAACAAAACTAAGCCTAACCATATGAGGCTTTCTAATTTATTTACAATGACTGAACAGTTTTAAAGAGTCTACCCTGGCTTATCATGCTGTTGTGGTGATCAGATTTCCCCCCAACAGTTTAGTAGATTTATTTTTAGTTTTTATTGTCAAATTCTGACAATAAACTGATATAACTTGTTTGTGTTTCCTGCAGATGTCCAACAAGTGTTGGTGGTCAAAGATGAGCTGATTGTTGAGGAGGACGACTGGAGTCCCAGACCAGACCAGGAGGACCAGAAGCCTCCACAGATTAAAGAAGAAGAGGAGGAGAATGAGATCAAAGAGTTAACTGTCAGTCCTGTTCATGTGAAGAGTGAAGATGATGAAGAGAAACCTCAGCTCTCAGAACTTCTTCCCAGTCAGACTGAGGGGAACAGAGACTCTGAGGAATCAGATGCTGACAAAACTTCAAACTGTTCTTCAGAAACGGATGTCAGTGATGGACACTGGGAGGAAAGTGAAGCTCAGTCAGATTTAAACTCTATGAAAAATGACGCCGTTCCTGTTGTTGATAGAAAATGTGGCAAAAGTAAAAAGTTACA
>NW_006800131.1:454788-459706 GCF_000485575.1 Poecilia formosa
CTTCAAAAGGAAACTTGCAAAAACACTCAAAGGTCCACACAGGGGAAAGACCGTTCAAATGTTCTGTCTGTGGTACAGCTCTTAAAAGTAAAAATGCATTAATTGAACACACAAGAATCCACACTGGGGAGAAGCCGTTTAGATGCTCCGTCTGCGGCCGAAGCTTTAGTTTCAGGTCGTATTTAACTGTTCATATGAAGTGTCACTCTGAGGAAAAACCTTACAGCTGTTCTCTCTGTACAGCAGCTTTCAAAAGGAAAAACGTCTTATTGGCCCATGTAAAAACTCACACTGGAGAGAAGCCTTTCAGCTGCTCGGTCTGTGGGAAGAACTTTGCCCACTGTGTAAGTCTAACATGTCATATGAGAAGTCACACAGGAGAGAGACCTTACAGCTGCTCTGTTTGTAAGGCGACATTCAAGTGGAAAAATACATTCACACATCATATAAAAATCCATACTGATGAGTAACTTTTCAGCTGCCAAGACTCCGGTCAAAACTTAAGAGATAAGAATGACTACACCAGTCCTCAGTTGCAGGCCTTGAGGAACTTGGTTCAACACACCTCAATTAAATGACTATTAAAGTATATTTTGATTTTGAGCTATTAAAATAAATATGTAAGCATGTATTTAGAGGACGTCTCAAATAGTCACAGGTGGTTTTGGTCCCTAACAAAAACCGTTTTCCACAGTATTGGAATGATTTGTATTGAATGTTGATGGGGTTCAAATGTTTTTACCTGGATATGAACTGGACCTTTTGTGTTGTAAAGTGCCTTGAGATTACATTTGTAAACTGGTGCCAAATTAAATTGATTCCTGTACAGTAGACGATTGGTGGAAAGTAATGTTTTTTTCTTGATGAATCCTCATAATCGTTTGGGGACTTCTAGATAGTTTTGTTGTGATGATAATCCCAGCATTCTGATGCAATCCTCTATTAAACTGGTTATCTACGCCTTCAGAGGACAAGAAGCTGGACCGAAATACAGATATTAACATATTTTGATAGCAGTTATTAAATTGGGACTGATGGAAATTAGCTTTTTGATAGATCTGGTATATTTATGACAACATTTTACATTAATTAATGTGCTTTTTGCCAATTTAAATAAAATCAATCTATTATTGGTTGATATATTGAATCAATCAATCAATATATCTTGAGGCATTTAAGAGTCCAACCAAACTATTACAAGTGACTCTTATGACATATTGGAGTGTAAAATATAAGTATTAACCACTAAGATAAAGAATTTGACTAAAATACAATTGGCAATATTTTTAGATATTAAAAGAAGTATCCTTATCGGTAAGGTTACATTTGTGGCAATGACTGTCAGAATTTTTTTTTTAATGTCAAATATTAAAAGTATTTAATATAGGTTAGGTTGGAGGGTAAACTCTTTCTCTTTTTTTATTAAAACAGTAAATTAAGTTTGATTTTACATTTTATCTCTGTGAATCTCCATTGTTGTTGTGAAAATGTTTGTGTTTCTTCCATTCCAGCAGGTGGCGGTAATGCATTCTACAGCTTTTTTGCAAAAAGCAAATACAAATCAAGAAGAGGAAGAACGTAAAACTTCCATTTTGAGTCGGCTTCCCATCGTGAATCTTGTAAAAGTATCTTTAACCCTGTTTGTACGTTTTTTTAGGGTTTTCATTTAGTTTTTGCTGAATTTTCCTCTTGGCTCAAACGAAGCTCCGAGTTTTTGCTGCTAGTTTAGTCTGCCAGCTGGAAGCACATCAACCACTGAGGAGCACAGCAAAAATGGCTTCCCAGTTTAATGGTAATTATCGTCTTACATCCGTTTTAAAAACACGAATCAGTTAAAATACCATGATATGCATAAAACCACGAGTTAAAAATTTTTCTGCACCTTAATGTGACATAAATTCTGTTCAAGTAAGTTTGAAAACAAGCATTTTGTGAGAGAAATGTGTACACCCTTAAACCATATGGAAACATCTTTTGATTTAATTTCAGCATTCAGTCTTTGGTTCAGAACCTAGCACTGTTTTCAAGAGATATAATGACATAATAATGCAAGAACATTTGTTAGATGATACCATTTAGTCCTGTTCCTGTGAAAAGTGAAGATGAGGGAGAGAAACCTCAGCTCCCAGAACTGCATCATAACCAGACTGAGAAGAAAATGGAGACTATAAAACCCAACCCAGATGAATGTTTAGAATCAGATGATCAAGATGAAACTTCTCATTCTTCTCCAGAGTCTTCAGGGACAGACGACAGTGATGGAAACTGGGAGGAGAGCAGTGAAGCTCAGACAGGTTTCAGGTCTGGGAAGAAAAACACCAATCCAGTTGACAAGAAAGGTCAAAAGTTACACCGCTGCTCTGAGTGTGGGAAGACAATCAACCGGAGATCGTATTTGTTTGAACACAAAAGAATCCACACTGGAGAAAAACCTTTCAGTTGTTCCATCTGTGACAAAACCTTTACATGGAATCACGCTTTGTCACAACACATGAAGACACACAATGAAGAGAAACCTTTCAGCTGCTCCGTCTGTAGCAGTGGTGTTTTGACAAAAGTTTATTAAAAAAAAACACATGGCAGTTCACACTCGGCATAGACCTTTCAGATGTTCTGTCTGTAATGCAGTTTTTAAATGCAAGAAGGATTCAGTGCGACATATGAGAATCCACTCTGGAGAGAAACCTTACAGCTGCTCTGTTTGTAAGAAAGCTTTCAAGAGGAGACAGACTGTAGTAGAACACACAAAGACCCACTCTGAAGAGAAATCTTACAGCTGCTTGGTCTGTAAGGCAGCGTTCAAGTGGAAAACCACATTTGTGAAGCATAAAAGAATCGATATGCATGAATAACCCTCCAGTTACACGAACTGCGGTTGATGTTTGAGCCACTTTCACAAGCTCATTAAGGGTGTATTTAAAGTAAGGCTGTAAAAATTCATCGAATGATTCAAGATCCTTGATTATTAAAATTCCTCAAGGCAAATTATCTGTCTTGAAGCTTCGTTAAATTATGTCATTGTTTGAACCATGTGTTCCGGCTGGATGATTGTTTGTGTTGCGAAACAGTCTCACTTCCACTAATGTATTGTTGATGAGTGCTAAGTGCTTTTATGTATGGAATAATCCGTATGGAATAATCGTTTTATTTTCCTGTCCACTCCTCACATTCTGTCTGTTGCATCTCAGGATATTTCAGTGATTGATGAAAATGTCTGGGTCCAAACAGAATTTATCAGCATTACTGATACATTTTAGTTTTGGACTGACAAACACAGAAGGCAGAAATGTCATATATTCTGGATTTCAGACAGACAAGCCACTAACATTTTCGTCTAGTATTGTTTCAACAACATAAATTCGGACTTTCAAATTAAAAAATACCTTATTGATCTTGAAGGGAAATTTAATATCCATCTCATCATGTCTCAGTCATCAAAGACCCATGTTATTTTTGTCTTTGTTTCATTATTGTTATAAAAAAAGGTCATCAACAAAATAATTTCTTTTATTGTCAGTGAAGCGCGGCAAAGTGGGTGGATGTATGCAGGTGGACTGGAGACGCATTTAGATCGAGGGAATGCAGCAGGGCTGCAGCTGTACTGAAGTTTGTTTGAAGTTTGTACCTTTCTGGTTGTAACATAATGAACCTGCTGTTTAATTATTTTTATTACCAGATTGAATGCAATTTCAAATTGTTTGTAATTTTCTCAACGAACTTGAATGATTGTGTAACCTTTGGCTATTATTGGATGTGCATTGAGACCTATGCATGGATGCTGTCAGAACCCAATAATATCCAGTTATTTCTATGCGGTACTTTTGTTTACATGGGATAACAGAGCTCTCATTTAGATGTATTATTGTTGCAATGCCATTGTGATACTATTACAAAAAGAACAGTTTTAATTGAAACATTTGTTCTGTCATGTTTTCTTACTCAGCTCCTCTCTCCTCAAGCAACAGACAGAATCTTCTCTTTGTCCATTAAAATATTTTTTTCAGGAGATAAATCTTTAGGAGATGATCTATCTGAGGTTTTTTATTTGCAGAATCAGTAAACTTGGTTACTTTTGCACCGATTCTAAACCCCAGTTTGATACTTTTTGCATCAGCATTGTAAAGAGAAAAACAAATGACGACTGCTGGTAAGATTAAACCAATATGTCTTTGCTTAGTGATCAGTTGAGTCTCTGGTGTGTTGAAAAACTGGGAGAGAAAATGGGCAAAATAAAAAACTAACCTCAAAACATTGATAAACTGCCAAACTAATTTATTTTGTGAATCGTTCCATGTCTACTTCCATTTAAGATGTTGGTAGTTTATAAATACATGCAGGAAAATGAAGATACAAGAAGAGACCAAATTCATAAAAGTGAACAAGCTGCCCCTCTGCCTAAAAACATGTTTCTAAATGAAGAAATAAACTACAGAAACTTTGAGGGAGTATTGATAAGCATATCAATAATCTGAGGTAAAAGATGAATATTTTCTTCATGAAATGTGAGACGACGCTAATATTAACAGTCTTTTTTATTTATTCATAGATTTAAGACAGTAAAATCATGTTTACAATGTAAAATTACATTTAAAAAAGAGTTGGCAAATATCGTTACATATACACGCTGTATTTTTGTCCCCCTCTGGTGTCTTTTCATAAAGTTTTATAACATCTGGATTGTCACGAACAGGAAGTGCAAAGTTGAAATCCCACCACCGTCACAGCAGCATAAATATGTTTACACTTTGATAAAGCCTTGTTCACTCACAGCCAGTTCTTTATAAGAACAAATACCTCCACCACGTCATTTAAACATATCGTACACACGGGATCAGTTTCACAAAAGTTTTCATTCACATGAACCTACAACGTGCCAAACCGGTAGGGGGCAGTGTAGCGCTTAGCTAAACCCTGTCAG
>NW_006800131.1:462260-463815 GCF_000485575.1 Poecilia formosa
GTGAACCAAGATGTAAAATAACATAATTTATTTTAGAAACATCTCACTTACCTATAGGATCACTTTGTTTTTCTAAACCTAATGTAAGAGTTGAAGGACAATTTCATCACTTTAAAATACTTGCCTGTTTGATCATCAGCTCTCTGATGGACAAACCCACAGCCAGAACCACGGAGCTGTATCTTAAATGATGGATTAGATTTTGATGAAATGGAGATCTGACTGTGGAAGAAAAATACTTTCTTGAAACCAAGATCAAACACAATTAGTTTCTATTGTGTAAATAATAGTTTACATTAAACAGAGATGTTCAAACATTTTTGCCACAAAACTATAAAAATAAAAGTGATGCAAGGCACAAATTTGATCTAAAATTGTGTTTTACATCTTAAGAACATTTTAGTTTGTCTCCATCTCCTTTGAAAGGCATCATCTCAGTGAAAACAGGATCCCAATTATAATTTTTTAGATTGTATTTGCATTAATTTCCAGGACTGGTAAAGCACATTTTGGGATCCTTGGGAGGCACAATATCCTTCCATGGGTCACATATAGGCCTCAGGCCACAGCTTAGAGACCACAAATACACAACTTACTTATCACAATTACTGTTTTCGTAGCGGCCTTCACAATTGCTTTTCAAGCAAATGTCTGGAAATTAAAATCACAGAAAGTTGTTAGGGACATATATAAACTTTTAAAAAGTTCAGGAATTTATTTCTTTTACGCGTGCATGCAAACTTTATTTCTTATAAACGGGATTTAAGTTTTACTGTATGGAACAGTTAGTTATACATTATAGAGTAATTTCCCATTTAGCTCCTGAAGCTCAAAGACATGCAAAGAAAATGTTGCAGGACACTGAAGGAACAAACCTTCGCTGGTGCTACTAAGTTGAAAGTCATATGTCTTTGTAGCTTTGTTTAAACATGTGAGGTTGAATGACATATGTCCATCATTCTCACTGCAGTGAAGCTGCCAATCATTGTTCTTGCAGCTAATTGTCAATATTGTGGGGTATTGATCAAGACAGCAGCTGCCAGTATAAAAATCTTTTTCTTCTTTTGAATTTCCAGAAGGAACGCCATGTGCCACCAAGGCTGCTGTAAACAACACAAAACCAGATAAAGCAAACAAAATGTTTAATTTCCATTGGTTCATATTTCAGTATCCAGTAAGCAAATGGAGAAACTGAGATTCTACAGGAAATAGACACATATATTATAAATGCACGTTTAACATTGGATTATTTGGAAACATACGGAGCAGCAGTGAGAGACAGATCAGATGCTTCATCATCTGTAACATATAAAAGATCAAATAAAGGTTAACATGGGAAACTTCCTAAATTAAAGTTAGAAGTACAATTATTTATGAAAATAAGGTTTTCATAACTATGAGCCGTAGATTTCACACTGTCCAACTTCATGACGCCACTCTCTCTACCAGGTTACTTTGATAGTCAAACATCTCATAGTATAACTTGAGCTCTGAACTTATTAAGTCTTATGGAAACTTTGAGGAATCTTCAAAACTATTCATCTTGTTTGTTCCT
>NW_006800131.1:464660-466604 GCF_000485575.1 Poecilia formosa
GATTGTCCTGTGACTCGGCCTCTGGGTGGTGGATTTTGTCCCTGTCATCTGTTTGTCCCCTGAGCCCTCTCGTCCTCCCTTTCCCCATCCACCTTTCTCCTCCTTAAGAAGCATTCAACTTCTATGCACCACAAATCTTGAACAAACTTCCTGAAAACTGCAAAACCAGCCGAAACACTGAGTGCTTTTAAATCTAGACTAAAATCTCAGCTGTTTAGAGACTCTTTTGAAACCTAATCATGAAACATTAATCAATAATCTGATGTGCAAAATGTAATGTCTGTGTGTCATATGACTTTGTACTTCTGTGTTTTCATGATGTAAAGCATTTTGAAATGCCTTGTTTCTAAAATGTGCTAAACAAATCAAATTTAATTGATTTATTGATTGCAAGTAGTGTGAAGCTGGTAATTTGCTTATTGTTGTGCAAATCTAGACTTTTTCTTTTCTAAAATGAAGCACCATCAGACAAGTATAGCACAACTCTTGTATAACACGAGGTGGTCTTGTGTTATACAAGAGTTTGTATTTGCATTTAAATTTGTAATTTCCTGTTACTTGTTTTTCCTGTTAGAAAATAAGCCTTTGTTCCCACAAGCCACATGCAAATCCATATTCCCCTAAAGTTCATATGTTTTTAGAATATGAAGAAAAGGTGCATTTATACACTTTAAAAGAGACATAAACAGCTGAAAACAGATATTTACATGAATAAGAATACACAAACAAATTTTTTCTCACTGTCTGAAGTTAAATCTGACCAAAAGTTTCTTGTTTTAGCTTAATTAGAATTACCAAAATTATTTATCTGCTAAATTTGGTGGGAACCTTTTTTTTAGAAATTTTTTGTAACTTTCCTTGAATTTAAAAGTTTACATACATTTGATAAGTCATACTGTTTCTACTGTGTGACTGGGGTCAAAGCTTTTGGGTTTCTTTCCCTAATGCATCTTTTACCCTTTTCTTTTTATTACTTTTTAGAAACTGTGGAGATCTCACTATTAACCCAGAAAAGGAGTTAGAACAAACTGATAATCCAGAGAAACAACTTTAAACGGTAGAGTACTCACTATTTAGACAAATGTTATACTTTTTAGATTATTATTATTGCAACTTGGAAAAGGAATTAGAACAAACTTAGAATCCAGAAAAAAGTCTTCCAGAACAGAAACATTTAGTTTTTATTATTACTTAGAAACTGTGGAGCAATCATTAAATTTAGAGCACAGTTAGAAAGTCCAGAGGATATTTACTTATCCAGCAACCCTGAACAGGAGTATCTAGTTTATATACTTTAGATCAACATGAGATTCTTTTTCTGCTTTTGCTCTTTCCTTTGGTTTATTTTGTTTTTTACTTCCTTTTGCTTCCTGTAAGGCACTTTGAATTCCCTTGTTACTGAAAACAACATTTTTGTAAAGGAACAATCCAAATAACAAAAAATCCCAGACATTTTGTGTAATTATAACAAAAGAGAAATACAATCTGGTCGCACAAGCAAACAGGTGATCTCACAAACACTACAGACACATCCGAAGCTCCGTTTGTCCACCACACAGAAACCGCCACTGCTTGTAAAAGGAGAACTGTTAGGTGGTTTTATTATTGTCCGTTTGTCACTTTGTGATGTTGTGATTGTGTTAAATACACTTGTCTTCTTGTTCCCTGCAGGTTTCTTTGTGTTACATTTGTCGCTGTTTGTTTCATTACGGCACAGTGACTGAATGGAGGCCAGGAATGACGCGTCGGTCGTGAACGTTTCAACTATCTGAAGTGAAGAGGCTCCTCACCGAGAGCAGATTTTCATGATAAGGGAGAGGATTCAGCAGCGAGCACACCATATGAGAGGTAGAGAGAAAGAGAGAGGGAACACACCATATGAGAGGTAGAGAGAAAGAGAGAGGGAACACACCATATGAGAGGTAGAGAGAAAGAGAGAGGGAA
>NW_006800131.1:466747-468120 GCF_000485575.1 Poecilia formosa
GTAGAGAGAAAGAGAGAGGGAACAGTCTCCCCGCTTTTTCCCGTTTGGCTGCTCGGCTCTCATTCTTTCTGTGGTTCTGTTGAAGCAAAAATGTTCATTTATGCGCTATTATTTTAATGATATTAACAAATGTTTGAAGAGGTCATCAAAGGTCAACAAAAATCTGTTCATATTGTAACTGTGAATTTAATTTGAAATGCTTAGGTGCTGACCTATGAACATGGATAATTTAATTTTAAGATGGATGAAATTCACTTGAACTAGGTCTTATGTAGAAAGAACTGGTTTAACTCCTCCAAACAGACCCAGTGAGCTGTACTTTGGTTTCTGGCCACCAGGGGGAGCTATTAAACACACTGTATTTTTGTAATATAAAAAAATAAGACTAGAGCTAAATATGTGCTACATCTGCCTTTTCAAGCTAAATTTCATGATTGAAAGCCGTCATGAAATCTCTATTTCACTACTTCAAAGCAGTGCACAAAAGTAAGTTTGTCCACTTGCAGCTGTTTATTTTTAAAAAGTTGTTTATTTAGCTCTGTAAAAACGTTTGGAGGCAAGACATCCCTGATTATGAGGACATTTCTTCAGTTGTTTGGCCTCCAGATGGCGCCACAACTCCATGCAACTTCTTTCCAGTTTGAAGGGAACTCACGGACTCAAAAGTTTAACTAACTTTTGAGTCCGTGAACTCTGACCTCACTGGTTCCAGAGTGACTGATAAAGGAACCTGACTGTAGCTACATTTATCTGACTGCACTATTAAAGTGGTTATGCCTTCAGATATAAGGTCCATGCATCTATCATTCTCCATCAATGCAAGTTTTACATTATTCTGTAAATGACGTCATATGATGAATTCATTCACCTTTGTGAACTTGGTTCCTGCACTTACTTTATTTAGAAGCTACCAATATAACATCTAAAGCAGAAGTAGAGTTGGAACGATTCACTAAATGTTATAGTTTACCTTTTTTCTTTGTTTTGAGGTCGGGGGTTTGGGGTTTTGCCCATTTTCTCCCAGTTTTTCATAACTCTAGAGACTCAAGTGATCATCAATCAATAAAGCATTGATAGTTTCTAAGATGAAGAAATAAACTACTGAAACTATGAGGGTGTTTTCTTCATTCAATATGAAACAACACTATATCAATAGGCCTTCTTATTTATTCATGGAAATGTTTACAATGTAAAATTACATTTAAAAAACAGTTGGCAAATATTGTTACATATACACGCTGTATTTTTGTCCCCCTCTTGTGTCTTTTCATAAAGTTTTATAACATCTGGATTGTCAGGAAGTGCAAAGTTGAAATCCCACCACCGTCACAGCAGCATAAATATGTTTACATTTTGATAAAGCCTTGTTCACT
>NW_006800131.1:469188-471046 GCF_000485575.1 Poecilia formosa
TATTTCTTTAAGGTTCAGCAACAAAATTATAAATAAATTTAAATGACTCACATAAATCAAACTAGAAATGATGTAATCAAACTGAATCACCTTAAAATGGGTTAATGAATAATAACAGTTATGATATTAACCTATAGAAAGACAGTCAGAAACAGAACTACATGCCTCATAAGTAATAATTGGCGTGAAATCTGAAGCATCAGCAGTGAGTAAAAATCCTTCAAAGAATTATAAATAAAAATCACAAAGATCAGATTATCAGACTACAAACCCAGTTTACCTTGGCAGATGAAAGGTAAACTCTCATGGCAGTTTTCATCCACCAGCTTGACTTGACCCTCAACCATGACAACCTTTCCACAGTGGTTGTTCAGAGGGTCAACAGGATGGTTGATGGTCCAGTCAGGATTTATAGTTTTGTTCCGAGACGTCCAGATCCACTCTGGATTGGTTCCAAAGAAGGATCTCTCCAGGCCGACCCAGACACTGTTCTGCAAGCCTGTTTTATTTGTCAGGAGTCTGGTCACTGCCTCCTGCACTGTTTGGTTGGTGATTTCAACCAAAGTGGAACTTAATATTCTGCAGTATTGTAAAGCTTCTATCCAAGTTTTGTTGGTCATCAGAAACATTCCTTTAAAAACAGACAAAAACAGATTATTCATATATCTTAATCACTTTTGCTGCATGGAGATATAAGTAGTCAATGAAATGGAAATCTTTGTCCAGAGGCACAACTACATATTATTCAGGCGGATGCGAAAACATAAGTCCCCCCCGCCCCTCCCCAAAAAAATGAAGGTACGTAAGGGTGAAGGAGCGTAGAGAACATACGGTCGCTCTATCCGTATGAGACGAGACGAAGGCACGTGAAAGGTAAAACTCGCTACATTTACATGTGCGCGAGGTGAAGGAGCGTAAGGGCGAGGTGAAGTGCCGCCCCCTCCAGACGGGATTTTGACGCTCCCTCTGGTGCAGCGCCCCTATGCGTTGCATGAGCTGCATATCCACTTTTTGCGCCACTGTCCAGACGGTCTGGGCTCTCAGCTGTGAGAAATGATTGCTTCCTGGACTTGTTGACTGTGTTGAAGTTTTAAATTTTAATCACTAATGTTTGTCCATGATTCATGTATTGTGCCAATTCAGCGCAAGTTTACTGGAGGTTGCCTTTAAACAACCAGTTTCCACGCAAAGAGAGAAGTGCCAAACCCAAATCAGACTCCTGTTAATGTTAATTTGTTATTTGGAAGCGTAACACAGACTGATCGGCTTTGTTCACTTCCTTCACTGTCATTGCTCAGCGAAGGAGCAGACTGCAATTCTTGATGATGTGCAGAAAATCCACATCATTGTCCACAACGTCTCCATCTGTTTGCTGATTGGCTCAGTATAAAATCTACCAGAGACAATCTGAGTGAAGGGGAGAAAACCCAGAGTGTGCAATGAGCGAGATTTTATTTAAGTGAAGTTGCACATGAAGGGAGTGACCAGGCTAATGAAATGGTAAAAAAAAAAAAATTAAATAAATTACTTTACAATTTAATACCTTAAAATTGGACCTCTGTCTCTTTAAGAATCTATTCCCGACACTCTGCCTTCAGCATGTCATCACAGCAGTACTCCTCCATTAAGCCTTTGACAGCTGCTGCCGCTAGTCTAAAGGAACTGAGTGGGTGAGGAATGGGGGAAGGATTAAATGATTGTTCTGATATGCTGAGGAAGTTGGACTATTTGAATCGGCTGTGTTGGAGCAGAGGCTCATCGACGCTGTAAGAACGTGAGCTGGACAACCATTCATTAGAGAATTATTCACCCATTTTTAAAAACATATGTTGCTGTGCATGGAAAAACTCCAACATAT
>NW_006800131.1:471514-472737 GCF_000485575.1 Poecilia formosa
CAAAAACAATTAGTTTCTATTGTGTAAATAATAGTTTACATTAAACAGAGATGTCCAAACATCTTTGCCACAAAACTATAAAAATAAAAGTGATACAAGGCACAAATTTTATCTAAAACATTTTTTTTGAAATGCAAAAATATGTTTAATAAAAGATGAGCAATTTGTGTTTTACATCTTAAGAACATTTTAGTTTGTCTTCATCTCTTTTGGAAAGGTTCATCTCAGTGAAAATATTATCCCAATTATAATTTTTTAGATTGTATTTGCATTAACCGCCTGGGCTGGTAAACCAAATGCACTTGGGATACTTGGGAGGCACAAATCATTCTGTAGGCCACAAAAAAAAACAAAAAAAAAAAAAACAGGACAGAGCTTAGAGACCACACATACAGAACTTACTTGTTATCACAATTGGTGCTTCCAGTTTTTTGGCAATTCATGTTCAAGCAATATGTTTCTGAAAATTAAAATCACAGAAAGTTGTTAAGGACATATCTGAACTTTTAAAAAGTTCAGGAATCCATTTCTTTGAAGTGTGTATGCAGACTTTATTTCTCATAAGCATGCAATTTCAGTTATGCTAAATTTTCCTATTTAGTAGCTCAAAAACATCAGCAAAGAAAATGTTGCAGGACAGTGAAGAAACAAACCTGTTCTGGAGGCTGAAAGCTGAAATGAATGTGTCTTTTTAGGTTTTTCTAAACATGTGAAGGACATATTCAAACGTCCACCATCTCCCCTGCACTGAAGCTGCCAAACATTTTTTTTGCAGCTAATTGTCAAAATCATGGGGTGTCCATTAAGAGTGCAGTTGCTTTCATGGCAAAAGTCTTTTACTACATCTGTTTCGGAGAGTTTTCCACAGATCAGCAGGGCTGCTGGAAACAACAGAAAACAACCAGATACAGCAAACAAAATGTTTAATTTCCAATATTTTTTTCATTTTTCAATTTCCAGTAAGCAAAACGAGAAACTGACATTCTACAGAAAATAGACGCATACACTAGATAGTAAAAATAATATAAATGCATGTTCAACATTGGATTATTTGGAAACATACGGAGCAGCAGTGAGAGACAGATCAGATGCTTCATCGTCTGTAAAATATAAAAGATGAGATAAAGGTTAACATGGGAAACGTTTCAACCTAAAGTTAGAATTAAAAGTATCTATGAAAATACGGTTTTCATAACTATGAGCCGTAGATTTCACACTGTCCA